>NC_059211.1:36396057-36421057 GCF_020615455.1 Coregonus clupeaformis
TCCTTCCTCATGATGCCATCTATTTTGTGAAGTGCACCAGTCCCTCCTGCAGCAAAGCAGCCCCGCAGCATGATGGTGCCACCACCGTGCTTCACGGTTGGGATGGTGTTCTTCGGCTTGCAAGCGCCCCCCCCCCCTTTTTCCTCCAAACATAACGATGGTCATTATGGCCAAATAGTTATATTTTTGTTTCATCTGACCAGAGGACATTTCTCCAAAAAGTACGATCTTTGTCCCCATGTGCATTTGCAAACCGTAGTCTGGCTTTGTTATGGCGGTTTTGGAGCAGTGGCTTCTTCTTTGCTGAGCGGCCTTTCAGTTAATGTCGATATAGGACTCGTTTTACTGTGGATATAGATACTTTTGTACCTGTTATCTTCACAAGGTCCTTTGCTGTTGTTCTGAGATTTATTTGCACTTTTCGCACAAAAGTATGTTAATCTCTAGAAGACAGAACACGTCTCCTTCCTGAGTGGTATGATGGCTGCATGGTCCCATGGTGTTATACTTGCGTACTATTGTTTGTACAGATGAACGTGGTACCTTCAGGCGTTTGGAAATTGCTCCCAATGATGAACAAGACTTGTGGCGGTCTACAATTGTTTTTCTGAGGTCTTGGCTGATTTCTTTTGATTTTCCCATGATATCAAGCAAAGAGGCACACAGATTGAAGGTAGGCCTTGAAATACATCCACAGGTACACCTCCAATTGACTCAAATGATGTCAATTAGCCTATCAGAAGCTTCTAAAGCCATTACATCATTTTCTAGAATTTTCCAAGCTGTTTTTAAAGGCACAGTCAACTTAGTGTATGTAAACTTCTGACCCACTGGAGTTGTGATACAGTGAATTATAAGTGAAATAATCTGTCTGTAAACAATTGTTGGAAAAATTACTTGTGTCATGTACAAAGTAGATGTCCTAACCGACTTGCCAAAACTATAGTTTGTTAACACGAAATTTGTGGAGTGGTTGAAAAACAAGTTTTAATGACTCCAACCTTAGTGTATGTAAACTTCCGACTTCAACTGTATGTACATTTAGGTAGAGGTAAAGTGACTAGGCAACAGGATAGCTAATAGACAGTAGCAGCAGCGGGTGGCCATTTGATTAGCTATTTAGCAGTCTTGTTTAGCAGTCTTATGGCTTGGGGGTAGAAGCTGTTCAGGGTCCTGTTGGTTCCAGACTTGCACTGGTACCGCTTGCCGTGCGGTAGCAAAGAGAACAGTCTATGGCTTGGGTGGTCTTTTTTTGGGCCTTCCTCTGACTCCGCCTGGTATAGAGTTCCAGGTTGGCAGAGAGCTCAGCCCCAGTGATGTACTGGGCCGTACTCACCACCCTCTGTAGCACGTTGCAGTCGGGTGCTTTGCAGTGGCCGTACCAAGAGGTGTAGAACTGTTTGTGGATCTGAGGGCCATGCCTAATCTTTTTAGCCTCCTGAAGGGGAAGAGGTGCTGTCATGCCCTCTTCACAACTGTATGGGTGTATATGGACCATGTTAATCCCTTAGTGATGTGGACACCGATAGAAATAATAATAGGATTCAATCTTAGTTCTGTATTCAAGCTTTGCCTGTTTGATGGTTCGTCAGAGGTCGTAGCAGGATTTCGTATAAGCGTCTGGATTAATGTCCCGCTCCTTGAAAGCGGCAGATCTAGCCTTTAGCTCAGTGCGGATGTTGCCTGTAATCCATGGCTTCTGGTTGGGATATGTACGTATGGTCACTGTGTGGACGACGTCGTCGATGCACTTAATAATGAAGCTAGTGACTGATGTGGTAAACTCCTCAATGTTATCAAATGAATACCAGAACAGGACTGTTTCACTGTGCTAGTGAAACAGTCCTGTAGTTTAGCATGCGCTTCATCGGACCACTTCCGTATTGAGCGCGTCACTGGTACTTCCACTGGTTTTTGCTTCTAAGCAGGAAGCAGGATGACAAAGTTATGGTCTGATTTGCCAGTGACGCACTCAATACAGGAGGGCAAGGGGGGGCCTTGTATGTGTTTCTGTGTGTGGAGTAAAGGTGATCTAGAGTTTTATCGCCTCTAGTTGCACAGATGACATGCTGGTAAAAATGAGGTATTATTATTAAGAGGTCATTTCAACATGTTGTTGGCTGCCTTTTAGTAGTTATGTGTCCTATGCAGCTTTGGGGCAGTTTGCTTCCAGGGCTTTCACCAGTCAGACAACAGACTGCTCTACTCTGTAAACCCTAGCTAGCTATCTGTAGGCCCTAGCTAGCTATCTGTAGGCCCTAGCTAGCTATCTGTAGGCCCTAGCTAGCTATCTGTAGGCCCTAGCTAGCTATCTGTAGGCCCTAGCTAGCTATCTGTAGGCCCTAGCTAGCTATCTGTAGGCCCAAGCTAGCTATCTGTAGGCCCTAGCTAGCTGTCTGTAGGCCCAAGCTAGCTGTCTTTAGGCCCTAGCTAGCTATCTGTAGGCCCTAGCTAGCTATCTGTAGGCCCTAGCTAGCTATCTGTAGGCCCAAGCTAGCTGTCTTTAGGCCCTAGCTAGCTATCTGTAGGCCCTAGCTAGCTGTCTTTAGGCCCTAGCTAGCTATCTGTAGGCCCTAGCTAGCTATCTGTAGGCCCTAGCTAGCTATCTGTAGGCCCAAGCTAGCTATCTGTAGGCCCTAGCTAGCTATCTGTAGGCCCTAGCTAGCTATCTGTAGGCCCTAGCTAGCTATCTGTAGGCCCAAGCTAGCTGTCTTTAGGCCCTAGCTAGCTATCTGTAGGCCCTAGCTAGCTATCTGTAGGCCCTAGCTAGCTATCTGTAGGCCCAAGCTAGCTATCTGTAGGCCCTAGCTAGCTATCTGTAGGCCCAAGCTAGCTGTCTTTAGGCCCTAGCTAGCTATCTGTAGGCCCTAGCTAGCTATCTGTATGCTCTAGCTAGCTGTCTTTAGGCCCTAGCTAGCTATCTGTAGGCCCTAGCTAGCTATCTGTAGGCCCTAGCTAGCTATCTGTAGGCCCTAGCTAGCTATCTGTAGGCCCTAGCTAGCTGTCTTTAGGCCATAACTAGCTACCTGTAGGCCATAGCTAGCTATCTGTAGGCCCTAGCTAGCTGTCTTTAGGCCCTAGCTAGCTGTCTTTAGGCCGTAACTAGCTATCTGTAGGCCCTAGCTAGCTATCTGTAGGCCCTAGCTAGCTATCTGTAGGCCCTAGCTAGCTATCTGTAGGCCCTAGCTAGCTATCTGTAGGCCCTAGCTAGCTGTCTTTAGGCCGTAACTAGCTGTCTTTAGCTGTTTTGCCTCCCCATGCCAGTCTCCTGCCTCCCCATGCCAGTCTCTTGCCTCTCCATGCCAGTCTCTTCCCTCCCCATGCCAGTCTCTTGCCTCTCCATGCCAGTCTCTTGCCTGTCCTTGCCAGTCTCTTCCCTGTCCTTGCCAGTCTCTTGCCTCCCCATGCCAGTCTCTTCCCTCCCCATGCCAGTCTCTTGCCTCCCCATGCCAGTCTCTTGCCTCTCCTTGCCAGTCTCTTGCCTGTCCTTGCTAGTCTCTTGCATGTCCTTGCCAGTCTCTTGCCAGTCTCTTCCCTCCCCATGCCAGTCTCTTTCCTCCCCAAGCCAGTCTCTTGCCTCTCCATGCCAGTATCTTGCTTCCCCATGCCAGTCTCTTCCCTCCCCATGCCAGTCTCTTGCCAGTCTCTTGCTTCCCCATGCCAGTCTCTTCCCTCCCCATGCCAGTCTCTTCCCGCCCCATGCCAGTCTCTTGCCTCTCCATGCCAGTCTCTTCCCGCCCCATGCCAGTGTCTTGCCTCCCCATGCCAAAACAAGACAGTGTACTCCCTCCCCATGCCAGACAACAAGATTTATGCAAAACATGGGCCAGAAGGAAGAAGCCAGAAATATATGAATAATCTAAAATGTCTGCTTGTTCTCACCAATGGCCTCAGAGCCAAAGTCTTCATGTGTGCAAAGGCAATTTTGCATGTTGTTCTCTTTTAGTGGCTAGAGTTCATAGGCCTATGAGTGTGTCAAGTGGTAAACTCTGTTATCAGTCATTAGTTACAAATTCCCCACAGGAACATGCTATTGTGAATGTGTTTTATAATGTCTGTGGCACACGCTGCCGGAACTCTTGTGTGTTTACTTTTTTTTACATCAATTTTCCCAAAAATACTGTTCTGTACTGTGAATTTCTAACCTGTTTAATACAATAACTGTGTTTCTGAATTTCCTTATACCTCTTCCTTTATATCAATTACAAATATCCCTAATATTGTGCAAATCAAATGAATGGTGCTGGATGATTCCACCCAGTAGAGTGGAAATACTACTGCTGTGGTTACTGTGGAGAATAAACAAATGTGTGGGAAATAAATGTATTTGGGTTAACTGTGCTCTCTCATTAATAATGATTGCGTTTGTTTGGATAAATAGTGCCCTACTTTCAGCATCTGTGGTTTTAAATAATCCCAATAGGCCTCTTGCCTGCTTATTGATTGATTGTAACGGGTCCTTAAAGGTCATATTCATAAAACATAAAGACGTGATAAACACATTGCTGTGTGGACTTTTTGTTAACTAGTGGGCTAATATATCAGTCTGTTGTAGCCATGTTGAGTTAGTAAGGTAGAAACTCTATTCATACAATTATTTCACTTGCTAAACTTATAGATATTGTTTTATATACTGTACTCCTGTAAGTCATCTTTCACATACAATGTACATACAATGGTGTTTCACATACAACAATACACACAACGGGATACAATGTGATACAATGGTGATACAACGTGATACAATGGTGATACAATGGTGATACAATGGTGATACAATGTGATACAATGGTGATACAACGTGATACAATGGTGATACAACGTGATACAACGTGATACAATGGTGATACAATGTGATACAATGGTGATACAACCTGATACAATGGTGATACAACGTGACACAACGTGATACAATGGTGATACAATGTGATACAATGGTGATACAACGTGATACAACGTGATACAATGGTGATACAACGGTGATAAAACGTGATACATACAATGGTACATTTACCTGTTTTAACTCTCAGGTGCACACATCCAAATGTACAGAGTTACCACACAATACATTTCATCCAGTGAGAATCCACGTGTTACTTCCAACAGACACAGTGAATACTTTGGACAATGACTATATTGTTATGTTTAAATTTTCTAATTTTAGTGATTTAGCAGACACTCTTATCCAGAGCGACTTACAGTAGTGAGTGCATACAATTTAATAGTTTTTTTACTTTTTTATGTTACTTGTAATAACAGTTACAATCATTAAAATAGCTACACTATGTCACGCCCTGGCTCTGGGACTCTTATATGTTGAGCCAGGGTGTGTAGATTCTATGTGTTTGTGTTCTGTGTTTAGGATCTAGTTCATGTGTATCTATGTTGGCCGGGGTGGTTCTCAATCAGAGGCAACGAGAATCAGCTGTTGCTTGTTGTCTCTGATTGGGAACCATACTTATGCAGCCTGTTTGGCACAGTGTATTGTGGGATCTTGTTCCGTGTTGGTTTGTGTATGTACCCAAGGACTTCACGTATCGTTTTGTTGTTTTTGTTCGTGTGGTGAAATATAAATAAAAGATGTTCGCATTCCACGCTGCGCATTGGTCCACTCCTTTCGACGATCGTGACACACTAGTCTTAAAGGCTGACCTTTAGACTTAAATTGTGTATGAAATTGTATGAAAAAGTATACAAATGGAATATTGTATGCAGTACAATTCAATACAATTATTCAAATTGTCAAACTCCAACAGTATTTACAGTGGGGAAAAAAAGTATTTAGTCAGCCACCAATTGTGCAAGTTCTCCCACTTAAAAAGATGAGAGAGGCCTGTAATTTTCATCATAGGTACACGTCAACTATGACAGACAAAATGAGAAAAAAAAATCCAGAAAATCACATTGTAGGATTTTTTATGAATTTATTTGCAAATTATGGTGGAAAATAAGTATTTGGTCAATAACAAAAGTTTCTCAATACTTTGTTATATACCCTTTGTTGGCAATGACACAGGTCAAACGTTTTCTGTAAGTCTTCACAAGGTTTTCACACACTGTTGCTGGTATTTTGGCCCATTCCTCCATGCAGATCTCCTCTAGAGCAGTGATGTTTTGGGGCTGTCGCTGGGCAACACAGACTTTCAACTCCCTCCAAATATTTTCTATGGGGTTGAGATCTGGAGACTGGCTAGGCCACTCCAGGACCTTGAAATGCTTCTTACGAAGCCACTCCTTCGTTGCCCGGGCGGTGTGTTTGGGATCATTGTCATGCTGAAAGACCCAGCCACGTTTCATCTTCAATGCCCTTGCTGATGGAAGGAGGTTTTCACTCAAAATCTCACGATACATGGCCCCATTCATTCTTTCCTTTACACGGATCAGTCGTCCTGGTCCCTTTGCATAAAAACAGCCCCAAAGCATGATGTTTCCACCCCCATGCTTCACAGTAGGTATGGTGTTCTTTGGATGCAACTCAGCATTCTTTGTCCTCCAAACACGACGAGTTGAGTTTTTACCAAAAATTTATATTTTGGTTTCATCTGACCATATGACATTCTCCCAATCCTCTTCTGGATCATCCAAATACACTCTAGCAAAATTCAGACGGGCCTGGACATGTACTGGCTTAAGCAGGGGGACACGTCTGGCACTTCAGGATTTGAGTCCCTGGCGGCGTAGTGTGTTACTGATGGTAGGCTTTGTTACTTTGGTCCCAGCTCTCTGCAGGTCATTCACTAGGTCCCCCCGTGTGGATCTGGGATTTTTGCTCACCGTTCTTGTGATCATTTTGACCCCACGGGGTGAGATCTTGCGTGGAGCCCCAGATCGAGGGAGATTATCAGTGGTCTTGTATGTCTTCCATTTCCTAATAATTGCTCCCACAGTTGATTTCTTCAAACCAAGCTGCTTACCTATTGCAGATTCAGTCTTCCCAGCCTGGTGCAGGTCTACAATTTTGTTTCTGGTGTCCTTTGACAGCTCTTTGGTCTTGGCCATAGTGGAGTTTGGAGTGTGACTGTTTGAGGTTGTGGACAGGTGTCTTTTATACTGATAACAAGTTCAAACAGGTGCCATTAATACAGGTAACGAGTGGAGGACAGAGGAGCCTCTTAAAGAAGAAGTTACAGGTCTGTGAGAGCCAGAAATCTTGCTTGTTTGTAGGTGACCAAATACTTATTTTCCACCATAATTTACAAATAAATTCATTAAAAATCCTACAATGTGATTTTCAGGATTTCTTTTTCTCAATTTGTCTGTCATAGTTGACGTGTACCTATGATGAAAATTACAGGCCTCTCTCGTCTTTTTAAGTGGGAGAACTTGCACAATTGGTGGCTGACTAAATACTTTTTTCCCCCACTGTATAACAAAGTTTCACAACGATTGATTCTGGCTGTTGGGAAAAAAAATAAAAATAAATTGTCTGCATTCATGCTCGACGTTAAAATTGTAACAGTCTCAATTATCCTTTATATGAAATCTGAAAAGGCCATAATTAATTTGAGTAGTTGAATCGTCTCACTTCACCAGACAAGGTCTGCATCCCACATGGCCCTCCATGCATCCCACATGACACTCTATTCTACACCCTATGGGCCCTGCTGAAAAGTAGTGCATTAGATAGGAAACAGGGTGCCATTTGGAACACAGTCAATGCTTATTTGCATGACTGTGTTCATACTGTGGAAAGTACTGAGAGAGCCTAAGGCCATTGACGGCCTAAGATCTTAATAGTATTTCTCATGAAGGCCTCCTTAACAGATAGACCATTCTGTGACTCTCTTTGGGACCACTCTAGTTCTTGTCAATTGTACTGACATGAATACTAGACAGCTTACATTCATACGAGCTTTCAGAAAATCTATCAGACATAATTCCCCGGACACGACGGTTTTGCCTCAATAAATGTTGCTCTCCTTCTAGCTAAGTCTTTAACGGATAATTAAATGTTCCTACTTGATACAGTGAGGCTTTTGTGCTGCTTTTTAACCAGATTCTAACCATGCAGGCTTGGTCTTGATAGAACTGAAGGCCAAGCGCTGAGGGGACATTGGAGGGGGAAGAAAAACACACATCTGCAGTGAAATTAAATGCACCGTTTTCACCATTGTGCCATTAAAACTTTTAACAGCCTGGAGCTATCTACTTTCTATTATTAGTTAAGACCTAAAGACTGACCATCACTTCAGGTCTTTCTCTGACAGAGAGCGGGGAAAAAATAAAATGGCATCCATTGTGTGACGACATATTAGCTCTCAAAAGCTTTTACCTTGGGAGCTGTGTCCGTTTGTGTCCGTTTTACTGGGGGAAGAAATATGTTTCTGTTAACAAAGACATTTCTGTTATCCTTTTGGCCATTCAAGGTGAAAACAATCAAGGAAATAATCTCAGACACACTCAAAATTGAAAGTACTGCAATGTTAGACTGAAAGCTGCAAATGACAAGTAACGAGAATAGATCAATAGAATGTCTCTCTAGATGTAGATGTTTTGTTTAAAGTATTGATAAAATGATTTCCTTGTGTATTTTCATCAGCACAATGGTTCTCAGTAGCTAATGATAACGGTTAACAAGTACGGCAAAGTAAACAGGCAAAATTCGATTTCTGCATTTCCTGTTTGAAAGGAATTTTCAGAGAGTTATAAAAGATTGTTAATGGTTTGCTAAAGAGAAATATACCTCTGGCATTCACTGAAATCAGTGCATGCCCATCTAAGGCATTGCTAAGCAGCGCTGCATGATCTTACAATGACAAATACAGTATAAAACAGAGGTGAACCGTGACTAAATATCTTCCAAAAATCAAGAAAATAACCAAAAAAACATAGCATCACTTAACGCACCCGACATTATACAGTATCTTCTGTGGTCGGACCTTCTGGTTCTAGTGAAAGAGGATCAATACTTTTTGATGGCATTATGAATGAATGAAACAGGCCTGGCCACGCTTCAGGCTGCCGCGCACACAGAGACAGAACCGGCATGGACACAACATGACGTACAGCATAAAATAAGGCACTGTTTACACAACTTATGGTAGCCAACACCACTATCACACTTTCAAATCAAATCTAATCTAATTTTATCTGCCAAATGCGCCGAATGCAACAGGTGTAGACGTTACAGTGAAATGCTTACTTACAAGCCCTTAACCAACAATACAAAAAAAAAATTTAAAGAGTTAAGTATATATTTTTTAAGCAAATAACTAAAGAGCAGCAGTAAAATAAAATAACAGTAGGGAGACTATATACAGGGGGGTACCGGTGCAGAGTCAATGTGCGGGGGCAGTGCAAATAGTCCGGGTAGCAATAATTAGTTGTTCATGAGTCTTATTGCTTGGGGGTAGAAGCTGTTGAGAAGCCTTTTGGACCTAGACTTGGCGCTCCGGTACCGCTTGCAGTGTGGTAGCAGAGAGAACAGTCTATGACTAGGGTGGCTGGAGTCTTTGGCAATTTTGAGGGCATTCCTCTGACACCGCCTGGCATAGAGGTCCTGGATGGCAGGAAGCCTGGCCCCAGTGATGTACTGGGCCGTACGCACTACCCTCTGTAGTGCCTTGCGGTCGGAGGCCGAGCAGTTGCCATACCAGGCGGTGATGCAACCAGTCAGGATGCTGTCGATGGTGCAGCTGTATAACTTTTTGAGGATCTGAGGACACATGCCAAATCTTTTCAGTCTCCTGAGGGGGAATAGGCTTTGTCGTGCCCTCTTCAAGACCGTCTTGGTGTGTTTGGACCATGATAGTTTGTTGGTGATGTGGACACCAAGGAACTTGAAGCTCTCAACCTGTTCCACTACAGCCCTGTCGATGAGAATGGGGGCGTGCTCAGTCCTCTAGTTTTTTCCTGTAGTCCACAATTATCTCCTTTGTCTTGATCACGTTGAGGGAGAGGTTGTGTTCCTGGCACCACACGGCCAGGTCTCGGACCTCCTCCCTATAGGCTGTCTCATCGTTGTCATCACTGTTGTGTCGTCAGCAAACGTAATGATGCTGTTGGAGTCGTGCCTGGCCATGCAGTGATGGGTGAACAGGGAGTACAGGAGGGGACTGAGCACGCACCCCTGAGGGGCCCCCGTGTTGAGGATCAGTGTGGCAGATGTGTTGTTACCTACCCTTAACACCTGGGGGCGGCCCGTCAGGAAGTCAAGGATCCAGTTGCAGAGGGAGGAGTTTAGTCCCAGGATCCTTAGCTTAGTGATGAGCTTTGAGGGCACTATGGTGTTGAACGCTGAGCTGTAGTCAATGAATAGCATTCTCACGTAGGTGTTCCTCTTGTCCAGGTGGGAAAGGGCAGTGTGGAGTGCAATAGAGATAGCATCATCTGTGGATCTGTTGGGGCGGTATGCAAATTGGAGTGGGTCTAGGGTTTCTGGGATAATGGTGTTGATGTGAGCCATGACCAGCCTTTCAAAGCACTTCATGGCTACAGACGTGAGTGCTACAGGTCTGTAGTAATTTAGGCAGGTTATCTTAGTGTCCTTGGGCACAGGGACTATGGTGATCTGCTTGAAACATGTTGGTATTATAGACTCAGTCAGGGACATGTTGAAAATGTCAGTGAAGACACTTGCCAGTTGGTCAGCACATGCTCAGAGTACACGTCCTGGTAATCCGTCTGGCCCTGCGGCCTTGTGAATGTTGACCTGCTTAAAAGTCTTACTCACATCGGCTACGGAGAGCATGAACACATAGTCATCCGGAACAGCTGGTGCTCTCATGCATGTTTCAGTGTTGCTTGCCTCAGAGCGAGCATAGAATTGATTTAGCTCGTCTGGTAGGCTTGTGTCACTGGGCAGCTCGCGGCTGTGCTTCCTTTTGTAGTCTGTAATAGTTTTCAAGCCCTGCCACATCCGACGAGTGTCAGAGCCGGTGTAGTACAATTCAATCTTAGTCCGGTATTGACTCTTTGCCTGTTTGATGGTTCGTCGGAGGGCATAGTGGGATTTCTTATAAGCGTCCGGATTAGAGTCCCGCTCCTTGAAAGCGGCAGCTCTACCCTTTAGTTCTGTACGGATGTTGCCTGTAATCCATGGCTTCTGGTTGGGGTATGTACGTATGGTCACTGTGGGGACGACATCATCGATGCACTTATTGATGAAGCCAGTGACTGACGTGGTGTACTCCTCAATGCTATCTGAAGAATCCCGGAACTTATTCCAGTCTGTGCTAGCAAAACAGTTCTGTAGCTTAGCATCTGCATCATCTGACCACTTTTTTATTAACCGAGTCACTGGTGCTTCCTGCTTTAGTTTTTGCTTATAAGCAGGAATCAGGAGGATAGAGTTAAGGTCAGATTTGCCAAATGGAGGGCGAGGGAGAGCTTTGTATGCGTCTCTGTGTGTGGAGTAAAGGTGGTCTAGTGTTTTTTTTCCCCTCTGGTTGCACATTTAACATGCTGGTAGAAATGAGGTAGAACGGATTTAAGTTTCCCTGCATTGAAGTCCCCGGCCACTAGGAGCGCTGCCTCTGGTTAAGCGTTTTCCTGTTTACTTATGGCCTTATACAGCTCATTCAGTGCAATCTTAATGCCAGCATCGGTTTGTAGTGGTAGATAGACAGCTACGAAAAATATAGATGAAAATTCTCTTGGTAAATAATGTGGTCTACAGCTTATCATGAGATACTCTACCTCAGGCGAGCAAAACCTCGAGACTTCCTTAGTATTAGATTTTG
Source organism: Coregonus clupeaformis (assembly GCF_020615455.1). NCBI lineage: Eukaryota > Metazoa > Chordata > Actinopteri > Salmoniformes > Salmonidae > Coregonus > Coregonus clupeaformis. The sequence goes on from NC_059211.1 coordinate 36,407,739, forward strand.
TGCACCAACTGTTGTTTACAAATATACACAGACCGCCACCCCTTGTCTTACCGGAGTCAGCCGTTCTATCCTGCCGATGTAGCGTATATCCCGTCAGCTGTATGTTGTCCATGTCGTCGTTCAGCCACGACTCGGTGAAACATAAGATATTACAGTTTTTAATGTCCCATTGGTAGGATAACCGTAATCTTAGGTCGTCCAATTTGTTCTCAAATGATTGAACATTGGCTAATAGGATTGATGGAAGAGGCAGTTTACTTGCTCGCCATCGAATCCTTAAAAGGCACCCCGACCTACGTCCACGATATCTCTGTCTCTTTCTCATGCGAATGACAGGGATTTGGGCCTTGTCGGGTGTCTGTAGGATATCCTTCGCGTCCGGCTCGTTGAAGAAAAAATCTTCGTCCAATACGAGATGAGTAATCGCTCTCCTGATATCCAGAAGCTCTTTTTGGTCATAAGAGACGGTGGCAGAAACATTATGTACAGAATAAATTACGAATAACGCGACAAAAAAAACACACATATAATAGTACAATTGGTTAGATGGCTGTAAAACGGCAGCCATCTTCTCCGGCACCACTTCTTCTTCACCAATAGCAACAAATTTTTATTTTATTTTTTTTGTCATTTAGCGACTGAACAACAACAGTGTCACATCAAAGGTGTCAGGCTCATGGTGCTGAAAGGACATCGACCGTAATAGCCGTGCACTCCATGGCGCTGAAGGAGAGACAGTTTTTGGTCAAACACATAGACAGGGCTGATAGACAGGAGAGGTCACACGTCAAACAATGTTAAAGCAGCCCATTCACTCCAGTAGGCCCCAAGAAATCATACCAATACAAAAGCACAATCATTTCATGTCCAAAAAAGTAAATTAACCAACCAGCTATTACTTCCCATTGCAAATGTATTTGAATCAAATTCATCACACTAACCGGTGATCTAAAGATGAAATGCAATAATGTTTCACAGTCATTTTTTTTCTCAAAGAGATAGCTAACAGCAATCGAGCTGCAACAAAAAAACAGTGCCAACAGATGATCATTTGTAAACAAAGTTTGAAAGTTAATCTTGAAAAGGGTGATGCTAACAAACTTGAAGTTGATAACAGCTGCTGCAGCCACCATTGTCATACTACTACAACACAAGCTAGCTAACATCACACTACTACAACACAAGCTAGCTAACGTTATTAGTGTTAGCATGGGAAAACTAATGCTTGCGACACTGATTATTTTCTCTTGTGCTCTCTTCTTCTTCTTCTTCTTCTTCTTCTTCTTCTTCTTCTTCTTCTTCTTCTTCTTCTTCTTCTTCTTCTTCTTCTTCTTCTTCTTCTTCTTCTTCTTCTTCTTCTTCTTTAAGGTTTTATAGCAGACTACAACCTACAACTACCTACTGTATTGGCTGTTTATTGGCTTACTATTCTGTATTATTAATTCATTGCCTCCTGTGCTCTCAGTAGTGACGTGTCTAGGCCTTCTCGAAGGCCTAGACACAGCACTTATTTTTTTTAATGTGCAAGTCACAATGTGATTGGTTCATTCCAGTGTCATTCCAAAATTCTGCTCTAATACAATTGAATGGCAGAGGCCTTCTGTTCAGCTTCTAAAGGCCTAGTCAATGGCTGGCTGAGTTAAAACAAATTTACCCAGAGACCACCAAAGAAAATCCTGATTGGATGATTTTTTCTATTCAGTATTAACCCTTGTCTTTCCAACAGAACCTGAAGAGATGAAATCAGAAAAGTATTACAATTATTGTAAAGATGAAATAGAAGGAAAAAATATATATATATACCCATTTTTATAAATCCTTAGGTCTTCTCTGAAGGTCCTGATGGTTCCCCACTGGTATAAAGGCCTCTGCATACTAGGTTCAGTCGCTAGGCAAAGTGAACGTCTGTGCATACTTCCTTAAAAGACCTTCGCTTGAAAAAGTGGAGCAACACAAAAACAGGGAAATCAGATTCTATAAATCAAAATAGGGAGATTCTATAAATCAAAATAGGGAGAGACAACGAAAGGTGTTAACCCTCCACATCTATCAAGACAACTAAAGAAATTAACCCTCCACATCTATCAAGACAACTAAATGTGTTAACCCTCCACATCTATCAAGACAACTAAAGGTGTTAACCCTCCACCTATATTGTACCCTCTAGTTAGCTGTTTAGCTGTTATTAGCATGTATTCATGTTTTTCTCATGTCCCAAAAAACGTTCCACTGACTCTCACGAATAAGGCCATATAATCACGAATAAGGCAATACAAACTTGTTTGAATGATTCAGATGATTCATTTAAACAATTATTTATGACGAATCGTGGTGAATTGAATCATGTGAATCAAAATAATAATTTATGAATAGCGAACAGTCATTTTAGGAAAAAAGGTTAGATGTATCCTTTCTTTTGGATTATGTGGCTTCAAAACTTGTTTTGTAGATACTTCCAGTTGATTTGGGCATCCAATGTATGGGACATTGCAACTCAATTGATGGTAGTCAGCCTGCAAAGTAAACACTTCTAAGGTAGTTAAGATAAATATGACTAAACTAGAAAGAGTACATTTCCTGAAGAAAATTTGTGGGCTTGCTTCAGCTGAATAAAAATATTTGTAACCTACCATAGACATTTGATCTTTGATATATTGAATGAACAAATTATTTCAAAAGGCATAAAAACGTATTTGGTTGTAATGTTGCAATGTTAGACATTATTTTACCCTTATTTTACCAGGTAAGTTGACTGACAACACCTTCTCATTTACAGCAACGACCTGGGGAATAGTTACAGGACAGAGGAGGGGGGATCAATGAGCCAATTGGAGGCTGGGGACGATTAGGTGGTCATGATGGTATGAGGGCCAGATTGGGAATTTAGCCAGGACACCGGGGTTAACACCCCTACTCTTACGATAAGTGCCATGGGATCTTTAGTGACCCCAGAGAGTCAGGACACCCGTTTAACGTCCCATCCGAAAGACGCCACCCTACAAAAGGTAGTCAACCATCCTCCAGGAGAGCTAATGGGTGTGCAGGCTTTTATTCCAGTACCCCTCTAACAATCCATATTTTAGAAATGAGCTGCTCAGCCGGACCTTGATAAAACTGACTCTGATGTCTTTGAGCAGGGCTGGATCAAAAGCCTGCAGACCCAGTAGCTCTCCAGACTGAGGGTTGACCACATGTGTTTTATACAGTTGCCCAACACTTATTTTACTTTGTAGGGGTTAAGTGCCTTGCACAACGACAGGAGATGGTACATGGGATCAGAGAGCAGCCTCCCAGTGTTGATACCACATTACACATACTTTCTATACATACATAGAGACGCCACCAATTGTCAGTCATGGAACTTTGGTTAAAAGTCATGGAGACGTCATGAAAAAGCCATGAAATTCCATCTATCAAAATGTGTATGAACCAAAAGTTTTTTTCCATAAATATTTGTCTTAATATGAACATTTTTGTTTTATATATGTATATTTTGTATCAGCTATCACACCACATAAAGGAACAACTTCCTTTTTATTCTACATAAAATACAACTACCTGGATTTATGTCAACTCCGTCAGACACCATGAACGGCATTTCATTTTTACAATTATTGTCCAACTAGTGTTTAAAGGCCTTGATTGTTTAATTCTAACGTTAGATTATTCAAATATATAATACAAATCTCCAAACTTCTTTTTGTTTTGTTTTATAGCACTATTAAATGCTCCAGGGCTAAATTAATTAGCATTTTGGCATGATTTAGAATATAAAACAACATTTATAAAGCAAACATTATCTCTTTGGTCTAGCACAGCAAAATACTTCAATTGTTTGAGCACATTTTGCAGAACAGTGATTACAATATATTTTTTAGGGGGGTTAGCTATCAGTGACTGAGTGGACAAGCCACTTACGGAGTTGACAAGCCACTGACGGAGTTGACAAGCCACTGACGGAGTTGACAACAGGTACTCAAAACAGACATATCTTTGCCTCTAAAAATACAAACATTTGTAAAATATGGAAAATGATTAATTTGAAAATCCCCAATAAAAACATAACCATTCTATCATCTCTTTCAGCACTCTTGTTGACGTTGACTTTAGACGAAAATCTGACGGGGTTTATATTTAACTGAGTTTTCTTCTTCATTGAAGTGGTATACACAGTAGCAATTTAGTTATTCTCGGTTGCTTTATGACTCTAAAACATAATTCAATGTAACATATTTGAACCGAAATTCATATTTTATTTGAATCTATCAGGCAGTTGGAGTTGACAGTTTATGGTTGTGACCATGGTGATTCCAAAATAGTTTGTTTAAATCTATCAAAAGTAGAGAACTTTCCAGACCATGAGTGTTATTGGACCACATGTAATGAGGACATGAATAAGGGGTCCTTACGGTATAGCTGGCTCATTCCTGATTCATTCAGGATATTTGACAAATCTGATGGAGTTCATCAAATCTCCGGACACATCTTTTAGGAATCAAAGCTTTGAGAGAAATATTATTTAAAGTCACAGAGGGCTATTGCAAGAAACTATACAGTATATGATCATGTTTCAGTTAATATCCATTATTGACAGTTTTTAGAATTTTAAACACTTTTTGGGAGAATTTGAAATTGGGATCCTTTGGGGGCATTTCTAGGCATAGAGCCGACATTGAAAATTCCCAAAACAAATATTTTCCCTCATAAAATTCCCCTAAATGTAAATGTTAAGCTCAAATAATGCTCAAAGCTCGAGTGGACACCAGTAACATGCTGGCTTACGTTAGAGCTATGTGGGAAATAACAAAAGTGACTGTCCCTGTTTTCTTCATAAAAGCTTTCTGTGGCCTGGTAGAGGGCTAAAAGCTGTCTCCAGCCTCATTAGAGCACCATGCCTGAGACTGGAGCTGGGGTGGAGCTGGGCTGGGACTCCAGCTGGGAATGGAGCTGGGATTGAGATGGAGCTGGACATGGGGCTGGACATGGGGCTGGACATGGGGCTGGGGATGGGGCTGGGGATGGGGCTGGGGGATGGGGCTGGACATGGGTACAGAGCTGGAGATGGGGCTATGGCTGGAGCGTGGGTGGAGCTGGGGCTGGGGATGGAGCTGGGGATGGAGCTGGGGATGGAGCTGGGGATGGAGCTGGGGATGGAGCTGGGGATAGGGTGGGGCTGGGATGGGGCTTGAGTAAGAACCGAAAGGGGAAGGGAGACGTGACAGGTGTGAGGCTGCATCACTCTGCAACTGTTTACTCCAACAATAGAGTCATTGTTTGCTTTCCATTAGGCTGCCTTCGGCCTGCGTTCCCAAATGGCACCCTATTCCCTTTATAGTGCACTACTTTTTGAAGTCCTGCACTATATAGGGGATAGGGTGACATTTGGGACGCATCCTCAGTGTAGGCTAGAGGTTCTTTACAACACAAGCAATGGTTGTGAAAGCCAGGGATTGTCCCACTGTTGTGTTATCTACTGGGTCTTTACCAAGTTATCTGATCCCCTGCTGGGTCTCAATTACTGAGCCATGTAGTTAAGTCCTACTAGCAACGTACTGAATGAGCCAGGTAATAGCTAACATTATCAGAACATTCCTTTTATGGTGATCATGGATAACCTTTATCTACTCCCTATTGGACAGTTTTCTGGGGTGTTCTGCAATGCATTGGTAAGCCGGAGGATTATTTTGCTTTCCTCTGAATAGACGGAAGACGTTTATTATGTCAATATTAAATGTTCCTACTTGCTGTATCTAACCCTGTGTGTCTTTGCAGTACCAGCTCCAGAGACAGTCCCCGTGGAGGTGGCTGTGCTGCCAGTGGCAGTCCTGGGTGCTGCTGGTCTCTGCTACGGCTCTGCTGGGCCTGCTGGTTCCCTACCTGGTGTACTTTATGATGACCCTCCAAAACCCTCCTGCTCCCGCAGTGTTTAAAGCTGCTGCAGTCTGCTTCGGTCTCATCGCAGACGCCCTTCTGTTAAAGTGAGTATCTATATATTGTATCGTCACATCAAATGCTGTGGGGGGGATCTGCGCTTAAAAGGGTGAAGGATTTTAATCATTCTTTGATTAGAAATGGGGATAGACATAGTGAGAGTAGACATACATTTTTAGGTACAAACGTTTCAGCTGTTAGGCCATCATGAATGTTCTCTATCTAGCAACATATTTATCTATGGGCCCGATTCAGACTGAGGAAATCTATAAAAAAAAATTATGTGGTTTGATTGAAGCACTTCTCAGTACTTGGTATTCAGACTTAACATATGCAGGTTCGTAATGGGCTTTGCAGGTGTGGCTTCTCTTGCGCTTACTGAATAAAATTGAATTAAACCGCTGAAAACCCTCCCACTTGCTGGCCAACAGATTTTCTCGTGGACTTTTCATTCAATTGGCTTTTCAGTACATTTATCTAACGCCATCCCTTTAAATACTGTGTACCTTTGATTAGAAGTGTCTCGACAGACTCACTAGAATGTATATAGAGAGACAGGTTCAGAATAGGGATCAATATAAAACCTCCATCTTATTCATGGTTTCATCATGCGTAAAGGTGGTGGACTTATGAGGGAATGAAGTCAAGGTCAGAATACAGCATATCTGTAGACACACCTCCACCACACCTTCATTTCTTTGATCTCCACCCCCAATGAATAGCGGGTGAATAGCATGCTATTCTAATGGTTAAATTCAAGGTCAGAAAACACGTAGAGAGAATGTTACATGAAAATAGAATTATGTTCTTAACTTAACTCACATGTTATAATGCCAATTAACTTTTTAGTGGTGAGGCACCTGGTTTAGTTTCCCAGGAGAGGTTCCCTCCTTCAACTTCAACCTGTTGGAGAGAGTGGAAGGGATAGGGAGGAGAGAGGATGAGAAGGTAGGAGAGAGGAGGAGAGAGGAGGAGAAGGGAGGAGAGAGGAGAGAGGAGGAGAGAGGAGGAGAGGGGAGGAGAGAGGGGAGGAGAAAGGAGGAGAGAGGATAAGAAGGGAGGAGAGAGGAGGCTATAGGAGAGAGGATGAGAGGGGAGGAGAGAGGAGGAGAGGGGAGGAGATAGGAGGAGAGAGGAGGAGAGAGGAGGTGAGGGGAGGAGAGGGGAGGAGAGAGGAGGAGAGAGGAGGAGAGGGGAGAAGAGAGGAGGAGAGAGGAGATGAGAGGAGGAGAGAGGAGGAAAGAGGAGGAGAGAGGAGGAGAGGAGAGGAGAGGGAGGAGAGGGGAAGAGAGAGGAGGAGAAGGGAGGAGAGGAGAAGGGAGGAGAGAGGAGGAGAGAGGAGGAGAGGGGAGAAGAAAGGAGGAGAGAGGAGGAGAGAGGAGGAGAGGGGAGAAGAAAGGAGGAGAGAGGAGGAGAGAGGAGGAGAGGGGAGAAGAGAGGAGGAGAGAGGAGGAGAGAGGAGATGAGAGGAGGAGAGGGGAGGAAAGAGGAGGAGAGAGGAGGAGAGGAGAGGAGAGAGGAGGAGAGGGGAAGAGAGAGGAGGAGAGGAGGAGAAGGGAGGAGAGGAGAAGGGAGGAGAGAGGAGGAGAGAGGAGGAGAGGGGAGGGGAGAAGAAAGGAGGAGAGAGGAGGAGAGGGGAGGAGAGAGGAGGAGAGAGGGGAAGAAAGAGGATGAGAAGGGAGGAGAGGAGAGAGGAGGAGAGAGGAGGAGAGGGGAGGAGAGAGGAGGAGAGAGAAGGAGAGGAGATATTAATTTAGGAACTGTCTGTGACTGGGTGCCTGCCAGGAGGCACACACATCTGTGGTTGTCTAATTGCGGAGATGATAATAAAACACCTCCGCCCTTTTGTTGTGAGCAACAGAGAATCCTAGCTATTCTTTTTACCATTGTAGCACTTTCATTATCACTGGTTTTCCATGAAAGGTGTGTAGTATTGTGTATGTACCATATTGACATCATCAATCAGCAGTTAAGCTAAATCAAACTAAATGAAACTACATAATAGTTGAAGAATGTCAAACAAAATGCTTTTTGAAAATCTCTTGCTGACTTTCTTACAACCTCTCGCTCTCTTGCTCTCTGTTTTCCCTTCTCTCTCACAAGTTTATTTTTGGTTGTTAGGTTTTGATATTCCTAATTGGAATAAAGCCTGGGGTTGTGTAAACCATTAGTAAATAAAGCCTGGGGTTGTGTAAACCATTAGTAAATAAAGCCTGGGGTTGTGTAAACCATTAGTAAATAAAGCCTGGGGTTGTGTAAACCATTAGTAAATAAAGCCTGGGGTTGTGTAAACCATTAGTAAATAAAGCCTGGGGTTGTGTAAACCATTAGTAAATGAAGCCTGGGGTTGTGTAAACCATTAGTAAATAAAGCCTGGGGTTGTGTAAACCATTAGTAAATAAAGCCTGGGGTTGTGTAAACCATTAGTAAATCAACAGTCTGCTTTATTAGCATCTGACTGAATAATGCATTAAATGCCTGGTGTAAACATGATCAACTCCATGTTGTAATAATGCATTAAATGCCTGGTGTAAACATGATCAACTCCATGTTGTAATAATGCATTAAATGCCTGGTGTAAACATGATCAACTCCATGTTGTAATAATGCATTAAATGCCTGGTGTAAACATGATCAACTCCATGTTGTAATAATGCATTAAATGCCTGGTGTAAACATGATCAACTCCATGTTGTAATAATGCATTAAATGCCTGGTGTAAACATTATCAACTACATGCTGTCACACCCTGGTTCGGGGACTCATTATGTTGAACCAGGGTGTGTTCATTCTATGTTTTCGGTTTCTCTGGTGGGTGTTCTAGGTGGTTTATTTTCTATGTTTGCGGTGTGACTCCCAATCAGAGGCAAACGAGTGTCAGCTGTCGGCTGTTTGTCTCTGATTGGGAGCCATATTTAATCTATCTGTTTTCCTTTCGGGTTGTGGGATTTTGTTCGTGTGTGTGCGTGTTGTACCACAGACGTCACGGATTCGTTGTTTGTTTGTTTTGCTCGTGTGAGTATTTAATAAATATACTATGTTCACTCGCAACGCTGCGCATTGGTCTCCTGTTCTAGACGATCGTGACAGAAAATCCCACCAAGACCAGACCAAGCAGCGTGTCCAGGAGCTGAAGGGCGATAATTGGAAACAGAGGAGCGAGAATTGGGCGAGAATGATGGAGGCCTGGTCCACGGGGAGGAGAGACCCCCAGAAAATTTTTAGGGGGGCTCACGACGTCGGGGCAGCAGGTGTACGGGTTGGAGGAGTGCAGGAGGTTGGCAGATAGGGCCGCCAGGTTAAAGGGGGCCACTGGTCACGAAGGGGAAGGAAGGTGTAGAGGCACGGCCAAGGGTACTGGGGTGTGTTACCAGTCCGGTCCGGCCCGTTCCTGATCCCCGTGTAGGGCCAGGGGTGTGTGTCCTCAGTGCGGTCCTGTCTGTTCCTGTTCCTCGCATGGAGCCTGTGGTGCGCGTCCCCAGCCCAGCCCGGCCTGTGCCTGCTCCCCGCACCAAGGATACGGTGCGCGTCGCCAGCCCGACCCGGCCTGTTCCGGCCACTCGCACCAGGGATACGGTGCGCGTCGCCAGCCCGACCCGGCCTGTTCCGGCCACTCGCACCAAGGATACGGTGCGCGTCGCCAGCCCGACCCGGCCTGTTCCGGCCACTCGCACCAGGGATACGGTGCGCGTCGCCAGCCCGACCCGGCCTGTTCCGGCCACTCGCACCAGGGATACGGTGCGCGTCGCCAGCCCGAACCGGCCTGTTCCGGCCACTCGCACCAGGGATACGGTGCGCGTCGCCAGCCCAGTCCGGCCCATCCAAGCTTCCCGCACCAAGTCTGTGGTGCGTCTCGTCAGCCCTGTCCGGCTCGTCCCTGCTCTCCGCACCAAGTCAGTGGTGTGCGTCGCCAGCCCATTCCGGTCCATTCCTGCTCCACGCACCAAGCCAGGGGCGCGTGTCGTCAGTCCGGCTCCGGCCAGCGGGGCTAGACAGGACCAGGAGTACTTTGGGGGGTTGGAGAGGAAGTGGGGATCAAGCCCGGAGCCGGAGCCGCCGCCGAGGAAGAATGCCCACCCAGCCCTCCCCTGTTTTGCTCGTATTTAGGCGCGGTCACAGTCCGCGCCTTTAGGGGGGGGTACTGTCACACCCTGGTTCGGGGACTCATTATGTTGAACCAGGGTGTGTTCATTCTATGTTTTCGGTTTCTCTGGTGGGTGTTCTAGGTGGTTTATTTTCTATGTTTGCCGGTGTGACTCCCAATCAGAGGCAAACGAGTGTCAGCTGTCGGCTGTTTGTCTCTGATTGGGAGCCATATTTAATCTATCTGTTTTCCTTTCGGGTTGTGGGATTTTGTTCGTGTGTGTGCGTGTTGTACCACAGACGTCACGGATTCGTTGTTTGTTTGTTTTGCTCGTGTGAGTATTTAATAAATATACTATGTTCACTCGCAACGCTGCGCATTGGTCTCCTGTTCTAGACGATCGTGACACATGCTGTAATCATAATGGGAAACATGCTACTTCCCTTCCCCATCTGAAGTCGTTCAAACAAATTCCAGGTGATATGACGATAGAAATAAAACAAGGGAAATAACAGTGTGTGACAATTTGTTCACTATATTTTCCCCTCCCTCCCTCCCTCCCTCCCTCCCTCCCTCCCTCCCTCCCTCCCTCCCTCCCTCCCTCCCTCCCTCCCTCCCTCCTTCCTTTGTTTGAACTAAAAGAAAAGGAGGCTGTTTGTAATCAATTCAACAAGGTGTTCATACGTTTTCCCATTAAACCGGTTTGGAGTGGAATGTTGCCTGGTGAACTAGTAATTGATATTGTGGTGGTGTTGGTAATTAATATTGTGGTGAACTGGTAATTAATATTGTGGTAGTGGTTACGCCAAGGTAACCTGTCTAAATGACTAGCGCCCCGTAGCACTCACGTCTGCAGCCATGAAGTGCTTTAATAGGCTGATCATTGCTCACATCAACACCATCATCCCAGACACCCTGGACCCCACTCCAATTCGCATACCGCCCCAACAGATCCACAGATGACGCAATATCTATTGCACTGCACACCGCCCTCTCCCACCTGGATGAAAGGAACACCTACGTGAAAATGCTGTTAATTGACTACAGCTGAGCGTTCAACACCATTGTCCCCTCCAAGCTCATCACTAAGCTAATGACACAGGGACTGAACACCTCCCTCTGCAACTGGATCCAGGACTTCCTGACGGGCCGGCCTGAAGTGGTGAGGGTAGGCAACAACACATCCAGCACACTGACCCTCACCACGGGGGCCCCTCAGGGGTGTGTGCTTAGTCCCCTCCTGTACCCTCAGGGGTGTGTGCTTAGTCCCCTCCTGTTCAGCAACAACTGGGTGGTCGCGCACAACTCCAACACCCTCATCAAATTTGCAGACGACACGACGGTGGTAGGCCTGATCACCGACGACGAAGAGACAGCCTATAGGGAGGAGGTCAGAGACCTGGAAGTGTGGTGCCAGGACAACAACCTCTCCCTCAACGTCAGCAAGACAAAGGAGCTGATCGTGCACTACTGGAAATGGAGGGCCGAACACGCCTCCATTGACATCAACAGGGCTATAGTGAAGCGGGTCGAGAGCTTCAAGTTCCTCGGTGTACACATCACTAAGGTCCAAACACACCAACACAGCCGTGAAGAGGGCGCGACAACGCTTCTTCCCCCGCAGGAGGCTGAAAAGATTTGACATGGGCCCTCAGATCCTCAAAATGTTCTACAGCTGCACCATCGAGAGCATCTTGACTGGCTGCATCACCTCTTGGTATGGAAACTCCTCGGCATCCGACCGCAAGGCACTACAGATGGTGGTGATAACGTCCCAGTGGGGCCGGGCTCCCTGCCATCCAGAACCTCTATACCAGGCAGTGTCAGAGGAAGGCCCAAGAAATTGTCAAAGACCCCAGCCGCCCGTCATAGACTGTTCTCTCTGCTACCGCAGGCAAGCGGTACCGGAGCGCTAAGTCTGTAACCAAAAGGCACCTGAACAGCTTCTACCCCCAAGCCATAAGACCGTTGAACAGTTAATCAAATGGCTACCCGGACTATTTACATTGACCCCCTTTATGATTTATTTATTTTAATTGTTTTGCCTTTACTCCCTGTTTACCATTCCTCTTCTCCTCTCTCCTTCTTGTCCTCTTGTCCTGCTCCCGGAGTACCTCACCCTCCTCTTCTCTACTCTCCCTTTCTTCTCCACCCATCCCTCTCTCGCCCCTTGGCCATCAGTTGCAAGTCGGTGGGTGGGTGGGTGGATGAAGAGTAGGGGGTATGGAGCGTGGCTCCAGCTTGCCCCTTGGTGCTGGAGCTGGCTGGGATGTGCCAGCCTCCTGCTGGCCCCTGTCAGGGTGCGTCTCAGTCAGCCTCTGCCCCTGGGGTCCTGGGGGGGGGGGAGGGAGACCTCCACATGGAGGAACCCACAGTGCTGCGCTGCCTCTCTGTCTGCGTCCCAAATGGCACCCTATTCCCTATGTAGTGCACTACTTTTGACCAGGGCCCATAGGGACTTGGGACCCTACACACAGTAGGGAATAGGATACATTTGGGACATAGCCTCCCTCTTGCCATACCATCGAGACTCTATGACATGGTAACCTTTGTAAAACTGCTCCCAGACAAACATTTACAAAAACAAAAAAACAACCCCCCGCTCTGCTCCGTACCCTTCCGCCCAGCATCCATGAAGCCTGACCTTTCTGTTGTTGTTATTGTGTTAGTTTGCCTCTTCTAGGCTTATTTATTCATTTAGACCACGTCCCAAATGGCATCCTATTTCCTATATATTGCAATTATTTTAGACCAGGGCGCCCGTAGGCAGGAAAACGCAAGTCTGGTGCCAGGGGAACTAAGGCATGTCGTGGCGTCTTGCCTGTGATTGGTCCTGGCAGATGTTCCGTGGTGTAAGCAGGAAATGGGAGTCTTTGTCTCCGTTTCATCTCTTGTGACACACTGTGCATACGCAACATTACCGTATGAGACACCATGGGACAGCTCAGAGACATCCCTGTTGGTTGTCACTCTGTTGTTGTTACAGGGGGAAGAATAACAGTTTACCTTAAAAGATAAAGTAAAACAGCAATATCGGTCTGGTTTCCGTAAACAGCTAAGAGTGTTGGAGTGCCGGGCTTAACCTCTCTGCTGTTTTGGTCCCGTAGCTACCACGTTTTAGTGGCGTGAAGCGCACCCTTGCAAATGTGCAGATACTCTGTCGGACTGTGTGAGAGTAATGTCTTGCATTGCGCTCATTCTCAATATCTTTAAATGTATCCTCTCACCTCAAACAAACACCCCTGTGTTTTTAATTGCAGAAACACACAGTATCGCCAACATCTATGGTTAGGTCAGCAGTAGG
>NC_059211.1:36426057-36518557 GCF_020615455.1 Coregonus clupeaformis
CACCCAGCATGGGGTTGGTTATCACCCAGTATGGGGTTGGTTATCACCCAGCATGGGGTTGGTTGTCACCCAGCATGGGGTTGGTTATCACCCAGTATGGGGTTGGTTGTCAACAAGTACGGGGTTGGTTATCACCCAATATGGGGTTGGTTATCAGCCAGTATCTGGTTGGTTGTCACGGTGTTTGCTGGTAGCTTCTTCCTGGAAGTGAAGCAATATACAGTAGCACACAGTCAATATAGCACAAGTTTTTCTTTGATCAACCATATTCATAACACAATTCAGCATTTTATGCCGTGAGAATAACATATGACATTTTGAGTAAATGTGTGTGTGTTCGTGTGTTTGCACACACGTGTGCGTGTGTGGGTATGTGACAGAAAAAATATTTGTGTGAGAGAGAGGCAACGAAGGGAGCTCTTTATTATGATGATTATTTATTGCACAAGCACAAACAAGCTTTAATATTATGGAGTTGATAGTGACAACCAACCAACCAACCAACCAATCAACCCCCCCCACTCTTAGAAAAAAGGGTTCCAAAAGGGTTCTACTTGGAACCAAAAGGGTTCTACTTGGAACCAAAAGGGTTCTACTTGGAACCAAAAGGGTTCTACTTGGAACCAAAATGGGTTATTCAAAGGGTTCTCCTATAGGGACAAAACCCCTACAGATTCTAGTTGGCACTAGTGTTGTTACCGCATGGCTTGACCTATGAACTCAGAAATAGGTTTGATATATATCTCTCCCTTTCCTCTTTTCAACAAACAGAATAGTTCCTGGATACTCCAATAATTCAAACATTTACAAAGAAAATACCAATATATATTTTTTCTTCTTTCACCTATGAAAAACATAATTTCCCCTCACCTGAATGTTTTGTCATGTTGACATAAATTGACCAGGTGGATGAGTTCTTTTCTAAGAATACACACATGTTAACCTTCAAAATATTAGACAGTGCCATTTAGATTGGGAGTAATTAGCACTGTGACAACCAACCCCGGTCTCCCTACTACAGGATATCCTCTGTAGCTCAGTTGGTAGAGCATGGCGCTTGCAACGCCAGGGTTGTGGGTTCGATTCCCGGGGGGGGGCCAGTATGAAAAAATGTATGCACTCACTAACTGTAAGTTGCTCTGGATAAGAGCGTCTGCTAAATGACGAAAATGTATATAGGGGTCATAGTGAGTGTAACATTATGACTCATGTTCTTTAGAGGATCAAAGAACATGATGACATGACACTGCTACTCCCTGACCTCTACAAGACACATCAAATGTACACTAATTACCATGGAAACGTGCACAAGGTAGTGCAGTAAATGAAGTCCGGAAGATCATCGAGTCTGAAATGATGATGGAAATCTGTACATTTCATTTGAGTTTTTGATTCTATCTTTCCTGAATTGATGAAAGGGGTATAGTAACTTTGAATGCTGAATGTTGTAATTATGTGATGACTGTCTGTGGGTAATTAATTAAAAGTTTATCATCATCAGTAGAAGGAGTTTCAAAGATTGAGAGTTTAGATTTGTCAATACAATGCTTCTAACAAAAGTGCTTGAATTGAGATTTCTTCTCTGTGTGGTTGGTCCTTCAAATATCACCTTGCAGATAACAAGATACTCTGTATTGTACGTACTTCACTTGTCTGTTTCTATAGTTACTCTACTGTCTGTTTCTATAGATACTCTACTGTCTGTTTCTATAGCTACTCTACTGTCTGTTTCTATAGCTACTCTACTGTCTGTTTCTATAGCTACTCTACTGTCTGTTTCTATAGCTACTCTACTGTCTGTTTCTATAGCTACTCTACTGTCTGTTTCTATAGCTACTCTACTGTCTGTTTCTATAGCTACTCTACTGTCTGTTTCTATAGCTACTCTACTGTCTGTTTCTATAGCTACTCTACTGTCTGTTTCTATAGCTACTCTACTGTCTGTTTCTATAGCTACTCTACTGTCTGTTTCTATAGCTACTCTACTGTCTGTTTCCATAGCTACTCTACTGTCTGTTTCCATAGCTACTCTACTGTCTGTTTCTATAGCTACTCTACTGTCTGTTTCTATAGCTACTCTACTGTCTGTTTCTATAGCTACTCTACTGTCTGTTTCTATAGCTACTCTACTGTCTGTTTCTATAGCTACTCTACTGTCTGTTTCTATAGCTACTCTACTGTCTGTTTCCATAGCTACTCTACTGTCTGTTTCTATAGCTACTCTACTGTCTGTTTCTATAGCTACTCTACTGTCTGTTTCTATAGCTACTCTACTGTCTGTTTCTATAGCTACTCTACTGTCTGTTTCTATAGCTACTCTACTGTCTGTTTCTATAGCTACTCTACTGTCTGTTTCTATAGCTACTCTACTGTCTGTTTCTATAGCTACTCTACTGTCTGTTTCTATAGCTACTCTACTGTCTGTTTCCATAGCTACTCTACTGTCTGTTTCTATAGCTACTCTACTGTCTGTTTCTATAGCTACTCTACTGTCTGTTTCTATAGCTACTCTACTGTCTGTTTCCATAGCTACTCTACTGTCTGTTTCATAGCTACTCTACTGTCTGTTTCTATAGCTACTCTACTGTCTGTTTCTATAGCTACTCTACTGTCTGTTTCTATAGCTACTCTACTGTCTGTTTCTATAGCTACTCTACTGTCTGTTTCTATAGCTACTCTACTGTCTGTTTCTATAGCTACTCTACTGTCTGTTTCTATAGCTACTCTACTGTCTGTTTCTATAGCTACTCTACTGTCTGTTTCTATAGCTACTCTACTGTCTGTTTCCATAGCTACTCTACTGTCTGTTTCTATAGCTACTCTACTGTCTGTTTCCATAGCTACTCTACTGTCTGTTTCTATAGCTACTCTACTGTCTGTTTCTATAGCTACTCTACTGTCTGTTTCTATAGCTACTCTACTGTCTGTTTCTATAGCTACTCTACTGTCTGTTTCTATAGTTACTCTACTGTCTGTTTCTATAGCTACTCTACTGTCTGTTTCTATAGCTACTCTACTGTCTGTTTCCATAGCTACTCTACTGTCTGTTTCTATAGCTACTCTACTGTCTGTTTCTATAGCTACTTTACTGTCTGTTTCCATAGCTACTCTACTGTCTGTTTCCATAGCTACTCTACTGTCTGTTTCTATAGTTACTCTACTGTCTGTTTCTATAGCTACTCTACTGTCTGTTTCTATAGCTACTCTACTGTCTGTTTCTATAGCTACTCTACTGTCTGTTTCTATAGCTACTCTACTGTCTGTTTCTATAGCTACTCTACTGTCTGTTTCTATAGCTACTCTACTGTCTGTTTCTATAGCTACTCTACTGTCTGTTTCCATAGCTACTCTACTGTCTGTTTCCATAGCTACTCTTCTGTCTGTTTCTATAGTTACTCTACTGTCTGTTTCTATAGCTACTCTACTGTCTGTTTCTATAGCTACTCTACTGTCTGTTTCTATAGCTACTCTACTGTCTGTTTCTATAGCTACTCTACTGTCTGTTTCTATAGCTACTCTACTGTCTGTTTCCATAGCTACTCTACTGTCTGTTTCCATAGCTACTCTACTGTCTGTTTCTATAGCTACTCTACTGTCTGTTTCTATAGCTACTCTACTGTCTGTTTCTATAGCTACTCTACTGTCTGTTTCTATAGCTACTCTACTGTCTGTTTCTATAGCTACTCTACTGTCTGTTTCTATAGTTACTCTACTGTCTGTTTCTATAGCTACTCTACTGTCTGTTTCTATAGTTACTCTACTGTCTGTTTCTATAGTTACTCTACTGTCTGTTTCTATAGCTACTCTACTGTCTGTTTCTATAGCTACTCCACTGTCTGTTTCTATAGCTACTCTACTGTCTGTTTCTATAGCTACTCTACTGTCTGTTTCCATAGATACTCTTTTGCCTCAGAGCCTTTACTTACATTTATCATAGAAATTACTTATCTGAATAAATATGCAAAGCTACAGCTGGATAGCTATAATTATTTCAAACAACACCTCTCGGATCAGACATGTCCCGGATAGGTTTGTGCTCCACATCAAATAGTCTCCCAAGTGTTTGGAAGTACCGTCATGGGGGAATAGAAGGTAGAGTGGAGACATTGTCAGTCGTTACTAATAGATCTCAGGATGGTTTACCCAGCTACCGCTCAGCTCACTAAGGGCCTGTTTAGGGAGTGGAGTAGGCGGACTAAATAATGAGATTAGGCTAGTTTAATTATATAAACCAAGTTATGTGTGGCTGCCGATGGTCTAAGGAACAGGGGGGTTAGGGACAGAGAGCGAGCCTGTCATGTCTGTAGACACCACACAATAGTTGGGTTAATACTTTTGCGCAGACAAATGCATGGTACTTCCCTGTGGTACATCATGGTACATTTACATTTTAGTCATTTAGCAGACGCTCTTATCCAGAGCGACTTACAGTTAGTGAGTGCATACATTTTTCATACTGGCCCCCCCTGGGAATCGAACCCACAACCCTGGCTTTGCAAGCGCCTTGCTCTACCAGCTGAGCTACAGGAGTCACTGTAGTACATCACTGTAGTACATCATGGTACATCACTGTACTACATCATGGTACATCACTGTGGTACATCATGGTACATTACTGTTGTACATCACTGTAGTACATCATGGTACATCACTGTACTACATCATGGTACATCCCTGTGGTACATCACTGTAGGACATCATGGTACATCACTGTACTACATCATGGTACATCACAGTGGTGCATCATGGTACATCACAGTGGTGCATCATGGTACATCACTGTAGTACATCATGGTACATCACTGTAGTACATCACTGTGGTACATCATGGTACATCACTGTAGTACATCACTGTAGTACATCATGTTACATCACTGTAGTACATCAAGGTACATCACTGTAGTACATCATGGTACATCACTGTATTACATCATGGTACATCACTGTAGTACATCACTGTAGTACATCACTGTAGTACATCATGGTACATCACTGTAGTACATCACTGTAGTACATCACTGTAGTACATCATGGTACATCACTGTAGTACATCATGGTACATCACTGTAGTACATCATGGTACATCACTGTAGTACATCACTGTAGTACATCACTGTAGTACATCATGGTACATCACTGTAGTACATCATGGTGCATAACTGTGGTACATCATGGTACATCACTGTAGTACATCACTGTAGCACATCATCGTAGTCCATCATGGTACTGATTGTGAGTTAGGCCTCTCTGACCCATGTATTGTTTATGTATCAGTATACTATACTACTATACTACCATGTATTCGTTTATGTTTATGTTGTATATGTATCTTTATCTTGTCTGCTCAGGTGTCTGTGCAGCTACTTCGGCAGTCGTTACCGTCAGGCTGAGCAGTGGTCGTTCACAGTGCAGGCCAGGGGCGGAGGAGAGCGAGGTGGGTCTGGGTCTGAGCACTTGGTGGTGGCTGAAGCAGCAGCAGTCACGGGAAGACAGAGGTCATCAGGAGCGATGGAGGAGAAGAACAGAGTGGAGGAGGAAACAGCAAATGAAGAGTGGCCACGACACAGCCTGCTGCTCAAACTCTGAGAGGAACGGGGGGTGGAGTCACTAATGTGTGTCCTCTGGTGTGAAAGGGAATTGTCCAGCAGCAGAGACAGGAAACAATTGTGACTGTATCGCAGTGACTCGTAGATGGTGTCTTGATGCGATCATGGCTACATGATGCGCGACACACTTTCAGCACTGTAACATACTGTACATAGCTCCTGCTGTTTGAAGTGATAGAGGAATTTGACAATAGCACAACTTGTACAATGCCAAAATACCACTGCAAGTATCTGTTTCAAGTCAAATGTATAATGACTCAATTGTCTAACTGTGGTTCTATTAGTCCATTCTAATTAAAGGCTTTATTCTACTAATTGCTCCTCTACATGTTTAGCAGGTTGATGACAAGGGGAATGTGTGAGCTCCTCTCTCTGACTATGTGCAGAGTACATACAGACAGCAAAACAACCAAACATCTCCTGACACAATCTGCCAGATCGTCCTGTTCATAATAATGATGCCCACACAGAGACAATGGGGCGCCTCTCTGATTAGTGTCACCAGTCCTTGTGCATCTCCCCTAGCATCATTAGTGCTCACTAGCCCCTCCCTCCCACTCTCTCCCGCTCTCTCCTACTCTTCTCCTCGCCCTGCTCTCCTCCCACACTCTCCCCTGCTCCGCACGGTCTCCCCTGTTCCTCATGGTCTCCCCTGCTCCTCACAGTCTCCCCTGTTCCTCAAGGTCTCCCCTGCTCCTCACGGTCTCCCCTGTTCCTCACGGTCTCCCCTGCTTCTCACGGTCTCCCCTGTTCCTCACGGTCTCCCCTGCTCCTCACGGTCTCCCCTGCTCCTCATGGTCTCCCCTGCTCCTCACGGTCTCCCCTGTTCCTCACGGTCTCCCCTGCTTCTCACGGTCTCCCCTGTTCCTCACGGTCTCCCCTGCTCCTCACGGTCTCCCCTGCTCCTCATGGTCTCCGCTGTTCCTCACAGTCTCCCCTGTAGCACCATTAGGACCAACTCTCCCTGCCCTCTCCTCTGTTCTCCCCCCTTTCTCACCTTTTCTTCTGGTTCCTTTCACTCTCCCCTGCTGTCCCCTGATCTAGCCACTATCATGTTGTCCCCTGATCTACCCACTATCCTGTTGTCCCTAATCTACCCACTCTATCCTGTTGTCCCCAGATCTACCCACTATCCTGTTGTCCCCTGATCTACCCACTATCCTGTTGTCCCCTGATCTACCCACTATCCTGTTGTCCCCTGATCTACCCACTATCCTGTTGTCCCTAATCTACCCACTATCCTGTTGACCCCTGATCTACCCACTATCCTGTTGTCCCCTGATCTACCCACTATCCTGTTGTCCCCTGATCTACCCACTCTATCATGTTGTCCCCTGATCTACCCACTATCCAGTTGACCCCTGATCTACCCACTCTATCATGTTGTCCCCTGATCTACCCACTCTATCATGTTGTCCCCTGATCTACCCACTATCCTGTTGTCCCCTGATCTACCCACTCTATCATGTTGTCCCCTGATCTACCCACTCTATCCTGTTGTCCCCTGATCTACCCACTATCCTGTTGTCCCCTGATCTACCCACTATCCTGTTGTCTCCTGATCTACCCACTATCCTGTTGTCCCCTGATCTACCCACTATCATGTTGTCCCCTGATCTACCCACTATCCTGTTGTCCCCTGATCTACCCACTATCCTGTTGTCCCT
This sequence comes from Coregonus clupeaformis, assembly GCF_020615455.1. NCBI lineage: Eukaryota > Metazoa > Chordata > Actinopteri > Salmoniformes > Salmonidae > Coregonus > Coregonus clupeaformis. Next base: position 36,433,331 of record NC_059211.1, read on the forward strand.
AATCTACCCACTATCCTGTTGACCCCTGATCTACCCACTATCCTGTTGTCCCCTGATCTACCCACTATCCTGTTGTCCCCTGATCTACCCACTATCCTGTTGTCCCCTGATCTACCCACTCTATCATGTTGTCCCCCTGATCCACCCACTCTATCATGTTGTCCCCTGATCCACTCTATCATGTTGTCCCCTCGGGGCGGCAGGTAGCTTAGTGGTTAAGAGCGTTGTGCCAGTAACCGAAAGGTCGCTGGTTCTAATCCCCGAGCCGACTAGGTGAAAAATCTGTCGATGTGCCCTTGAGCAAGGCACTTAACCCTAATTGCTCCTGTAAGTCGCTCTGGATAAGAGCGTCTGCTAAATGACTAAAATGTAAATGTAAATCTACCCACTCTATCCCGTTGACCCCTGATCTACCCACTCTATCCCGTTGACCCCTGATCTACCCACTCTATCCTAAAAGGATCCTTCTCAATATGCTCCACACTGCTGTGGTCCAGGCTTACCCTGCTCAGGCCCTCTCTGTTCCACCTTGTCATCCCTCTCGTCACAGACCCTCTGCTGCTTACGTCTTTGTGTCCAGGCCTTCCTATGGGTTAGAGGTTAGGAGAACGATAGTATGACTGTGTGAAACAGCACAACCATGATTGGTATGAAGTGGATCCAGCACCACCAGCCCGTTCATGGTACAGTACCTCACATTGCATCTTGCTTGGATGGGAAATGCCACAACAACAACAACAACAACAACAACAGACAGAGAGAAAGGCCCAGTGTGTGTCCTGTGCCCACCACCACAGCACTCCTGTGGCTCCGGGGCTTGATATGAACGTGGCGGCCTGGCGTGACAGATGGGCACTTTCATGAGTGTGTGAGCGTGGATTATTCCTCCTCCTACATCTGGGGCTCCACATGTCACAGCAGACTGTGGCGGGAGGGAGAGGCAGGCGGGTGGACGGACGGACGGACGGACGGGCAGGGCAAATGGGGGCTTCGTCCCAAATGGCACCCTATTCCCTATGCAGCGATCTGCTTTTGACCAGGGACCTATGGGGAAAGAAGTGCCATTTGGGACCCATACTGTACATGGGGTTGGCACCCCTCCAGTGCTCCAGGCGCTCACCTGATGACATCCATGCCCAATGCCCACTGACAGGGCACTGCATGGCAAAATGGCAGACCAAAAGGTTACACAGCCAGGCATAAACTATAGAGTTCAACAAGACAAATATTCTTCAGATATTCAGGCAGTGTCAGACTCCAGCTGCCTGTAGCCTCAAGCCCACCATCACAATATCCATCACCATCGTTAAAGATGTGTTGTTGTACTTCTGTCTGTCCTTTGCTCTCTGCTGTTTTGTTCCTTTATTTACACTGAACAAAAATATAAAAACGCAACATGTAAAGTGTTGGTCCCATGTTTCATGAGCTGAAATAAAAGATCCAAGAAATGTTCCATACGCACAAAAAGCTTATTTCTCTCAAATTTTGGGCACAAATTTGTTTACATCCCTGTTAGTGAACATTTCTCCTTCGCCAAGATAAACCATCCACCTGACAGGTGTGGCATATCAAGAGGCTGATTAAACAGCATGATCATTACACAGGTGCACCTTGTGCTGGGGACATTAAAAGGCCACTCTAAAATGTGCAGTTTTGTCACACAACACAATGTCACAGATGTCTCAAGTTTTGAGGGAGCGTGCAATTGGCATGCGGACTGCAGGAATGTCCACCAGAGCTGTTGCCAGAGAATTGAATGTTAATTTCTCTACCATAAACTGCCTCCAACGTCGTTTTAGAGAATTTGGCAGTATGTCCAACCGGCCTCACAACCACAGACCACGTGTAACTACGTCAGCCCAGGACCTCCACATCTGGCTTCTTCACCTGCGGGATCGTCTGAGACCAGCCACCCAGACAGCTGATGAAACTGAGGAGTATTCCAGTCTGTAATAAAGCCCTTTTGTGGGGAAAAACTCATTCTGATTGGCTGGGCCTGGCTCCTCAGTGGGTGGGCCTATGCCCTCACAGGCCCTTCCCAGTCATGTGAAATCCATAGATTAGGGCCTAATGAATTTATTTAACCCTCCCGTTGTCCTAGGGTCAAAATGACCCGCCACTGTGTTGAACCAACTTTATTTAATTTTTATATTTTTTGGATCATTTGTGAGAAGGAGGCAGTGATACTTTCTTTAAAGTCTCACTGCCTCCTTCTCACAAATGATCCCAAAAATATAAAAAAAATTAATAAAGTTGGTTCAACACAGTGGCGGGTCATTTTGACCCTGGGACAACGGGAGGGTTAAATTGACTGATTTCCTTATATGAACTGTAACTCAGTAAAATTGTTGAAATTGTTGCATGTTGCGTTTATATTTTTGTTCATTATATTTCAGACATTCTCTCAGTTGGTGGTTTCAATCGACTGTTGCTTAAACAGTTAAAACATTTTAACCCACTCCTAGTCTAATTCATTAACTATTTTTCATTCCTATATGGATATATATATATATAGAATCATCACATATGAATGAGTTCATATTTATAAGCATTAATAAGCATATTACAACATTAGTTTATATATGAATGTTTTATATATATATATATATATATATATATATATATATATATATATATATATATATATATATATATATAAACATTCAGTATGAAACTAATGTTCTAATATGCTTATTAATGCTTATAAATATGAACTCATTCATATGTGATGATTCTCCTCAAAAATGCAATCTGCGGGAGCACTTTTGGAAAAGTTACTGAAAGAGATAGAAATGTTGGATGATTGGTGCAGAAGGGAATTTGCAACTGCTCTCTACACTCTATGGAGTGCCTCTCACTAGTACAGGCAATCCATCATTAGATGAATTAAAATGCTTTCAATTCACTGACTGGTTCATCCTTCTGCAAATGTAACACAAATGCTTTCACCCTTCATCTGTCGATCGAACTTGTAATCTGCTCTAACTGAGCCCAGATCAGACATCATAACTGGCTTTTAACCCCATAGCCAGGAGAACAATCTGTCTGGTCGGGAACAGAACCTCTCTTGTGGTCTCTGTGCTCTGGTCTGCCAGGCCATCTGGTATCCCCAAACAGTTCATCTCTGCATAAAACAAGTATTTCTGTAACTTTTTGTTATTAAATGAAATTATAAAGTAAGACAATATTTCTTGTCTTATTTTTCTTTGAAAAGTGTCCCTGTGAGTATATACATTTTTTGATACATGGGTAATGACCATATGCTATACAATTAAGAGAAATCATCAAATCATCATGTCCAATTCATCATTCATTAATATAATCCATTAATTGGGAATGGATAAATCAGTGTGAGGTGAGAGATAAAGCTAATTCCTATCCTCTGACTGTGGTCCATCCAGCCCCTATCCTCTGACTGTGGTCCATCCAGCCCCTATCCTCTGACTGTGGTCCATCCAGCCCCTATCCTCTGACTGTGGTCCATCCAGCCCCTATCCTCTGACTGTGGTCCATCCAGCCCCTATCCTCTGACTGTGGTCCATCCAGCCCCTATCCTCTGACTGTGGTCCATCCAGCCCCTATCCTCTGACTGTGGTCCATCCAGCCCCTATCCTCTAACTGTGGTCCATCCAGGTGAACATACCCTCACCCGGTGCTCTCTAACCACAGGTGAGACAGGCCTCCCCTTTGATGAACCAACACAGATCTGGCTCACCAGGCCAAGGTGCCAAATACCCTGGGTGGATCTGCTCTGGGCTTTGATCTGCTCTGGATCTAGAGGAGATTAGACAAAACACACGCCTTTGCACTTCTTAATCTGTGTCCCCTTGGTCAATAGTAGTGCACTATTAAGGGAATAGGGTGCCATTTGGGAACGCAGGCCATACACAAAGGACAGCTGTCATCCTTGTAAAATCAACAACAAAGCACCTTTGTGCTTCCTCTTTTTAAGAGTAAAAAATGTGATAGTTAAATGTAGAAAGGAAAAGATGAACAGCTTCCAGATAGAGAATGTGTGATGCTTGTGACGTCTGCAGATATGTCTACTGTTTCCAAATCAATGTGATGCTACTCATGATCTCTGCTTTATGTCTAAAGAGCTTTATTCAGTCCCAGGGTCTGCATTATACCATTATAAATTATTATAACAACGCTATAGGCGCTATAAACAGTACAGATGCTATAATTAATCATAACCCCAATATCTGATAGGAAGAGACATCAACCTACAACTGCTTGGTGTGATCACAGCCTGTCTAAACTATAACAGAATGGCATGGTGGCCATGAGAGGACGACGATTGCTGACTGCAAGATGATGTATTCAAACCTTTAAAAACAACAAGAACAAAAGTGCAAGGGTAGTCTGTTACCACGGCCCACTGTCTTGAATGAATTAAATGAATTAGCATCTGCTTGTGAGAGACTGGAGGATGCGAGGTGGCATGAGCAGGCCATTACAACAATGATAAGGATGTCTACATGGCCTTGTGTTAAAGCAATTACACATTGCAGCCACCGCCTTTAAGACAGGGTGACAGTTCTGCGTACAGTGGCGACTTACAGTGACATGGAAATGTGTGGGGCTGCATAATGGCAGGGCTGGAGCATGCATGGCCTTAGCTCTCTGCACCGTGTGCTCGACTGCTAAGAGGACCCAAGAGAGAGTATGTATCCCAAATGGCACCCTATTCCCTATATAGTGCACTACTTTTGACGAGAGCCCTATGGCACCCTGGTGAAAAGTAGTGCACTATATAGGGAATAGGGTGCTATTTGGGACTCATGTCACGGGACTGCTGTTCTGATGCAAATGGACCAGGCATTGTGCTTAAACAATGCAATGAAATGCAGCGCAGCGCTGGTGATGATAACGTCACAAGATGTGAAATACCAGAAAATGATGTCCACAGTGACAGAGGTTATCTAAAACAATACGACACGGAGCTCTGACATTGCAGAAAGTCCTTACTGCCTGTCCTGTCCAATTGTCTCTGGCTTCCGCTCAGATAACAAACCGATGAGGAGCGGAGGAGAGGGAGGATGTCGTTGACTCAGAGACGATTTCTGTGTCCCAAATTGCACCCTACTCCCTATGTGGTGAGAGCCCCATAGGGTCCCTACGGTTCTGATCAAAAGTAGTGCCCTATATAGGGAATAGGGTGTCATTTGGGATGTATCTTAGGCCTATATGGGAAAATAACATTTCCATAATAGTATGCATATTATATTCCACTCTATTGTTTTATTTCACTTCCAGGGTATTGGGGAAGGTAGCAGTGTAGGCTTAAACATAGGCTATGTGGTGTCGGAGGCGTCTGATAAATGTGTCTTGCAGGTGTAATCTGATGCGGGAGAGAGGAGAATAAGGCAACCAGTTCCCCAAGTGATTTATGATTGACGACATGTTAATAAAAATATCGAAACAATCGGGACTCTGCCGGAGGGAAGATATGGCGTACGTCACACAGAACAGAGCCTGTGTAGAAAGAGAATGGCCCGCTCTGTAACGGTAGGCCTGTTCATTTACATTTTACAGACGCTCTTATCCAGAGCGACTTACAGTTGGTGAGTGTATACATAATTTTTATATTTTTCATACTGGCCCCCTGTGGGAATCAAACCCACAACCCTGGCGTTGCAAACAACGCTGGGCCAATTGTGCGCCGCCCCATGGGTCTCCTGATCGCAGCCAGCTACGACAGAGCCTGGATTTGAACCAGGATCTCTAGTGGCACAGCTAGCACTGCAATGCAGTGCCTTAGACCACTGCGCCACTCGGGAGGTGTATTGATGCCCCCAGTTCATTCGCCTTCACTTGAATAGAGGTTGTTGTTTTGTTTTGGTGACATTTTACCTATTGGCTCTCCTGAGGACAGAACATACATCTAATAGATAATAGCTAAACAAAGTTGTATTTGAAAATAAGAAACTAGGAAATATTTCAAGCTCCCAATGGATGGGCTATCTTCTCAGACCCAAAACTATGCACTCATCTAAACCACAGAGTGAGACATCTGAGCATACAATTCCATCTTTTTTCGACTAAAACTAAAATGTCATTTTAATTCTGAGTGTTAGGGGTTTACCTGTCCTTTAAAAACATTTTAGATGTTTCTCATTTCGCTGCCCCATTATATCCACTGACAGAAATCATCACCAGCACTCTCCGACACCTCTGCACGGTCTTCCAGACTGGTCTCATAGACTGTAAAAAAAAATGTTTAAAAAAATGTAAATGTAGACGTAACATAGTTAACGTACACTACCGTTCAAGAGTTGGAGGTCACTTAGAAATGTCCTTGTTTTCGAAAAGAAAAGAAAAATGTTTGTCCATTAAAATAACATCAAATTGATCAGAAATACAGTGTAGACATTGTTAATGTTGTAAATGGCTATTGTAGCTGGAAACGGTTGATTTTTAAACGAATATCTACATATGCGTACTGAGGCCCATTATCAGCAACCATCAGTCCTGTGTTCCAACGGCACGTTGTGTTTGCTAATCCAAGTTTATCATTTTAAAAGGCTAATTGATCATCACTGAAAACTGTTGTGCTGATTAAAGAAGCAATACAACTGCCTTCTTGAGACTAGTTGAATATCTGGGTTCGATTACAGGCTCAAAATGGCCAGAAACAAATAACTTTCTTCTAAAACTCATCAATCTATTCTTGTTCTGAGAAATGAAGGCTATTCCATGCGAGAAATTGCCAAGAAACTAAATATCTTGTACAACGATGTGTACTACTCCCTTCACAGAACAGCTCTAACCAGAATAGATAGAGGAGTGGGAGGCCCAGGTGTACAACTGAGCAAGAGGACAAATACATTAGAGTGTCTAGTTTGAGAAACAGATGCCTCACAGGTCCTCAACTGGCAGCTTCATTAAATAGTACCCGCAAAACACCAGTCTCAACGTCAACAGTGAAGAGGCGACTCCGGGATGCTGACCTTCTAGGCAGAGTTGAAAAGAAAAAGCCATATCTCAGACTGGCCAATAAAAATAAAAGATTAAGATGGGCAAAAGAACACTGGACTTTTTCTTTGCAACTCTGCCTAGAAGTATTTACAAACTGCAGGCATGCAACACTCTCACTTAATTCCACTTCCGTCATTATTATTCCTGAAATCTCAATGGTTTTCTGTCAAGATGTCTTGCCTGAACACAAAAATCATCTCCCTGTAACACAATGTTCTTCTTGGAGAGACAAATTCCACCCAACATGAGTACAGGCCTGACATGGACAGATGTAGAGTTGTGTGAATTTTAAGAGCGCTGGCAGGCATCCTGTTTGACTAGCTGAATGAGGCCGGCAGCTCAACCCCTCCAGGAATGCATTAACAAAGCAATTCATTGTATCATTAATTTTAAAAAAGGACTCACAATTCAGTGAACACTTCAAATTAATCTATTGAGATTTACTCAAAAAACTTTGTTCACCTTCTCCTCCTCTCTGTGTCGTCAAGGAAAAAGGCCCAAATGGCACCCTATTCCCTATGTAGTGCACTACTTTAAACCAAGGTCCATATGTAGTGCACTACTTAGGGAATAGGGTGCCATTCAGACACAGCCAGAGTCTCATTTTTCACCTCGCTCTGTTTCAGGAGATCCTTGTCTGTGGTTGGCCGTTGTACTGGGCGGCCTTGGATGGAAACCATAATGGGCTGGCTGTTCACACAGCTGTCCTTAGACAGACTCAGCCCATAATGCCACTTTAATTGTAATTCACAGCCTTGTAAATTAGAGATAGTGAGATGGCGTGTACACTGCCCAGGCAAAACTAGTACAAAACTACCCTATCTACCATTACTGAACCCCACAGACAATACAACATTTGTGAATCAGTGCCTGGGGGCATGAAGTCTAAGGTACAATGTTGTTATTTACTGGGGCATGAAGTCTAAGGTACAATGCTGTTATTTACTTTTAGAAGAACATTTGCAGCTAATGATTTAGCCCCGTGAATCTCAGGCTGTATGTGAATTTAATGGTCTGAGTTACAGGGCAGATTATGAGAGGGGAGTGGGTCAAGGAATGTCTAGTCCTTCTACTAATACAGACTCTCCTTAAAACTGCTTTTGGCTGCCATGTGGAACAAACCATAAGCCTACGAAACACACAAAAACACAATGCTGCACACCACCGAAAACAAACTAGCTCTCAATATTACGATAATCTCTTAAATTGTTACATAGTGTCAATCTGAGGGGAATGTATCTAACACTGCTCAGGGGAGAGCAGGTCTGGTCATCTCTTAAATTGTTACATAGTGTCAATCTGAGGGGAATGTATCTAACACTGCTCAGGGGAGAGCAGGTCTGGTCATCTCTTAAATTGTTACATAGTGTCAATCTGAGGGAATGTTTCTAACACTGCTCAGGGGAGAGCAGGTCTGGTTCTCAAACGTGTTACTTTTTCCTGTACAGCAGGGTTCTTCAATTCCGGTCCTGGAGGGCCGAAACACTTCTGTTTTTTTATTTCTACATGGTAGTTAATTGCACTCACCTGGTGTCCCAGGTCTGAATTAGCCCCTGATTAGAAGGAGAGGATGAAAAACAGAGGTGTTTCGGCCCTCCAGGACCGGAATTGAAGAACCCTGCTATACAACCTCTCTGTGTCTCTGACTGGGACTACCAGCTGTTCCATCTGTTGGATATGTTAAAATACCTCCTGTAGCTCAGTTGGTAGAGCGTGGCGCTTGCAACACCAGGGTTGTGGGTTCGATTCCCACGGGGGGGGGGGCCCAGTGTGAAAAAAATGTATGTGCTCGCTTGTTGTAAGTCGCTCTGGATAAGAGCGTCTGCTAAATGACTAAAATGTAAATTTAGGTACCCATTGGGGAACCACTTCATGTAAAAGATAACCTAATGCCCATGACTGAGCGATAATGTTTTTTTCAAAATAAAATCAGACATCAGTGTCAAATATTTGCACAATGAGGTTGTGGATTTTCCCCTCATTACCCCACGGTGGTACTCTCCTCCGAGCATTTCTCTGGACTCCTTCCAACAGTGTTTACTCATTCAGCCAGAGAAGTGGGATTGTAAATACATGTGAGCAGAGCTGAATTGTTACCAGATCCACAGTCTGAAACTATTCTGAAGGTGATACGTTGTTAATGAGGAGCTCTTAGCAGGAACACCACACCACCACGGTTGCGTCACAAATGGCACCCTATTTCCTATATACTGTAGTGCATTACCTTTGACCTGGGCCCGGTAGTGCACTACAGTAGGGATTAGAGAGTAGTTTGGGAACATGTCACTGAATGTAACCAGAAGGATCCTTCCCTCTCCACTCTGCTAGCCGCATCCCTCCAACACTTGAAAGATGTCCCTTACTAACACATGGAAACCAGAAATCTGTTTTTCTTTCTCAGAGCAACAAGCCTCTATTCTGACCAATTAAGTCTGTGAAGTCATTAGATTGAGATAAGAACTTATCTTCTACTTTGAGATAAACCTTTGTGTTGTATTTTCTTCTCTCCCCCTCTCCTCTCCCTCTCTCCTCTCTCCCCCTCTTCTCTCCCCCTCTCCTCTCATTACCTCTCCTCTCCCACTCTCGTCTCCCCCTCTCCTCTCTCCCCCTCTTCTCTCCCCCTCTCCTCTCATTACCTCTCCTCTCCCCCTCTCCTCTCATTCCCTCTCCTCTCTCCCCTTCTCCTCTCCACCTCTCCTCTCCCCCTCTCCTCTCATTCCCTCTCCTCTATCCCCCTCTTCTCTCCCCCTCTCCTCTCATTACCTCTCCTCTCCCACTCTCTTCTCCCCCTCTCCTCTCTCCCCCTCTCCTCTCCCCCTCTCCTCTCATTCCCTCTCCTCTCTCCCCCTCTTCTCTCCCCCTCTCCTCTCATTCCCTCTCCTCTCTCCCCCTCTCCTCTCCCCCTCTCCTCTCATTCCCTCCCCTCTCCACTCTCCCCCTCTTCTCTCCCCCTCTCCTCTCATTACCTCTCCTCTCCCCCTCTCCTCTCCCCCTCTCCTCTCATTCCCTCTCCTTTCCCCCTCTCTTCTCCCCCTCTCCTCTCATTCCCTATTCTCTCCCCCCTTCCTCTCATTACCTCTCTTCTCCCCCTCTCCTCTCTCCCCCCTCCCCTCGCCCCCTCTCCTCTCATCCCCTCTCCTCTCCCCCTCTCCTCTCTTACCCTCTCCTCTCCACCTCTTCTCTCCCCCCTCTCCTCTCATTACCTCTCCTCTCCCACTCTCTTCTCCCCCTCTCCTCTCTCCCCCTCTCCTCTCCCCCTCTCCTCTCATTCCCTCTCCTCTCTCCCCCTCTCCTCTCATTCCCTCTCCTCTCTCCCCCTCTTCTCTCGCCCTCTCCTCTCATTCCCTCTCCTCTCCCCCTCTCCACTCTCTCCCTCTTCTCTCCCCCTCTCCTCTCATTACCTCTCCTCTCCCCCTCTCCTCTCCCCCTCTCCTCTCATTCCCTCCCCTCTCCACTCTCCCCCTCTTCTCTCCCCCTCTCCTCTCATTCCCTCTCCTCTCCCCCTCTCCTCTCCCCCTCTCCTCTCATTCCCTCTCCTTTCCCCCTCTCTTCTCCCCCTCTCCTCTCATTCCCTATTCTCTCCCCCTTCCTCTCATTACCTCTCTTCTCCCCCTCTCCTCTCTCCCCCTCTCCTCGCATTCCCTCTCCTCGCCCCCTCTCCTCTCATTCCCTCTCCTCTCCCCCTCTCCTCTCTTACCCTCTCCTCTCCACCTCTTCTCTCCCCCTCTCCTCTCATTACCTCTCCTCTCCCACTCTCTTCTCCCCCTCTCCTCTCTCCCCCTCTCCTCTCCCCCTCTCCTCTCATTCCCTCTCCTCTCTCCCCCTCTTCTCTCGCCCTCTCCTCTCATTCCCTCTCCTCTCCCCCTCTCCACTCTCTCCCTCTTCTCTCCCCCTCTCCTCTCATTACCTCTCCTCTCCCCCTCTCCTCTCTCCCACTCTTCACTCCCCCTCTCCTCTCATTCCCTCTCCGTTCCCCCTCTCTTCTCCATCTCTCCTCTCATTCCCTCTCCTCTCCCCCTCTCCTCTCATTCCCTCTCCTCTCCCCCTCTCCTCTCCCCCTCTCCTCTCTCCCCCTCTCCTCTCCCCCTCGCCTCTCTCCCCCTCTCCTCTTCCCTCTCTTCTCTCCCCCTCTCCTCTCATTCCATATTCTCTCCCCCTCTCCTCTCCTCTCCCCCTCTCCTCTCATTCCCTCTCCTCTTCCCCTCTCCTCACATTCCCTCTCCTCTCCCCCTCTCCTCTCCCCCCTCTTCTCTCCCCCTCTCCTCTCATTCCCTGTCCTCTCCCCCTCTCCTCTCATTCCCTCTCCTCTCCCCTTTCCTCTCCCCCTCTCCTCTCTCCCCCTCTCCTCTCATTCCCTGTCCTCTCCCCCTCTCCTCTCATTCCCTCTCCTCTCCCCTTTCCTCTCCCCCTCTCCTCTCTCCACCTCTCCTCTCCCCCTCTCCTCTAATTCCCTCCCCCCTCCTCTCCCCCTCTCTCTCTCCCCCTCCTCTCCCCCTCACCTCTCTCCCCCTCTCCTCTTCCCTCTCTTCTCTCCCCCTCTCCTCTCATTCCCTATTCTCTCCCCCTCTCCCCCCTATTCTCTCCCCCTCTCCTCTCATTCCCTATTCTCTCCCCCTCTCCCCCCTCTCCTCCTCTCCTCTCATTCCTTCTCCTCTCTCCCCCTCTCCTCTCATTCCCTCTCCTATCTCTCCTTTCGTCTCACAACTCTTAGCTAGCAGTAATTTGGAGGTGCTCTAACCAGAAAGACCAGATAGGATTTTAACCCTGTCAATGTTTAACCTTTTGTGCCTTGGCTAGGTCAGCAAAGTTGCAATTAGAGACGTGTTAAAGGCCCAGTGCAGTCAAAACCATGATTTTCCAGTGCTTTATATACACTACATAGACAAGAGTATGTGGACACCTGCTTGTCGATCATCTCATTCCAAAATCATGGGCATTAATTTGGAGTTGGTCCCCCCTTTGCTGCTATAACAGCCTCCACTGTTCTGGGAAGGCTTTCCACTAGATGTTGGAACATTTGCTGCGTGGACTTGCTTCCATTCAGCCACAAGAGCATTAGTGAGGTCGGGCACTGATGTTGGGCGATTAGGCCTGGCTTGCAGTCGGCATTCCAATTCATCCCAAAGGTGTTCGATGGAGTTGAGGTCAGGGCTCTCTGCAGGCCAGTCAAGTTCTTCCACACCGACAAACCATTTCTGTATGGACCTCGCTTTGTGCATGGGGTTATTGTGATGCTGAAACAGGAAAGGGCCTTCCCCAAACTGTTGCCACAAAGTTGGAAGCACAGAATCGTCTATAATGTCATTGTATGCTGTAGCGTTAAGATTTCCCTTCACTGGAACTAAGGGGCCTAGCCTGAACCATGAAAAACAGCCCCAGACCATTATTCCTCCTCCACCAAACTTTACAGTTGGCACTATGCATTCAGACAGGTAGTGTTTTCCTGGCATCCGCCAAACCCAGATTCGTCCATCGGACTGCCAGATGGTGAAGCGTGACTCATGACTCCAGAGAACGCGTTTCCACTGCTCCAGAGTCCAATGGTGGCGAGCTTTACACCACTCCAGCCGACGCTTGGCATTGCCCATGGTGATCTTAGGCTTGTGTGCAGCTACTCAGCAATGGAAACCCATTTCATGAAGCTCCTGACAAACAGTTATTGTGCTGATGTTGCTTCCAGAGGCAGTTTGGAACTCGGTAGTGAGTGTTGCAACTAAGGACAGATTATTTTTATGTGCTACGTGCTTCAGCCTCTTCTCCCTTTCTGTGAGCTTGTGTGGCCTACCACTTCACGGCTGAGCCATTGTTGCTCATAGACGTTTCCACTTCACAATAACAGCACTTACAGTTGACCGGGGCAGCTCTAGCAGGGCAGAAATTTGACAAACTGACTTGTTGGAAAGGTGGCGTCCTATGAAGGTGCCACGTTGAAAGTCACTGAGCTCTTCAGTACGGGCCATTCTACTGCCAATGTTTGTCTATGGAGATTGCATGGCTGTGTGCTCGATTTTATACACCTGTCAGCAAAGGGTGTGGCTGAAATATCAGAATCCACTAATTTGAAGGGGTGTCCACATCCTTTTGGCCATGTAGTATATGCAGTATTTCCACACTATGAGGTTGGAATAATACTGTTAAATTGTGAAATTGATGATAATGCCCTGTTAGTGTAAGATCTGTTTGAAAATACTAAAATGTCTGCCTGCTTTGGTGGGATTGAGTTTTAGCCTGCCTGGTGACATCACCAGTTAATAGACCAATAAGAAAGAGAGTTCCAAACCTCTATGCCAATAGCAGCTAGTTTTAATTTTTGCCCTCCCCGCTCAGACCACTCCCAGAAAGTCCTAGCAAAATTCTTGCTTGAGAAATTGCTCTTTGCTAAGAAGCTACTTAATTGTTACCCAGAATTGATATGATATTGAGATAAAACCGCTGCATTGGACCTTTAATAGTACTCATTTAAGGAAAGCCTGAGAGAGCATGGTTGGCAAACTGCTTGTTTCTTTTTTCAGGTACATTTGCAGAGGGCCTAGAAAATGACTGCTTTGTGGCGTGCAGGCCTTATTAAAGAACAGAATGGATTACTGGGGTCAGTGAGCAAGGCTGATATAATTCCTCCATCTCAGAGTGAAAGAAAGAGAGAGAGAGAGAGAGAGAGAGAGAGAGAGAGAGATAGTGAGACAGAGAGAGAGAGAGAGAGAGAGAGAGAGAGAGAGAGAGAGAGAGAGAGAGAGAGAGAGAGAGAGAGAGAGAGAGAGAGAGAGAGAAAGAAAGAGAGAGAGAGACAGAGAGAGGGAGAGACAGAGAGAGAGACAGAGAGAGAGAGAGAGAGAGAGAGAGAGAGAGAGAGAGAGAGAGAGAGAGAGAGAAAGAAAGAGAGACAGAGAGAGAGACAGAGAGAGAGACAGTGAGAGGGAGAGACAGAGACAGAGAGAGTGACAGAGAGAGAGACAGCGAGAGAGACAGAGAGAGACAGAGAGAGAGACAGAGAGAGAGACAGAGAGAGAGCGAGAGAGAGAGAGAGAGAGAGAGAGAGAGAGAGAGAGAGAGAGAGAGAGAGAGAGAGAGAGCGCGAGAGAGAGCATCACTTAGAAATATTCAACAAGGCTTCACCACAGGAGAGCTGAAAGCCATTTTAAATGCCCTTTTAGAGTTCAACACAATCATGCTCTGTTGAACTGGTGTGAAAAGACTCCATGACAGAACACCAGAGAATCCCCTGTCTACCTGATCTTTACCATGTATGTTTCTATGTCAGGGCAATGAGGGAACGTAATGAAATCACCCCATAAACATGATCATCTCTTCAATCTAACACATTTTATGAACATGGCGCTAAGCTGAAGCCTTGAAACACATGCAGATTAATTAATCACACTTTTTAATTCATCAGATGTAATTCCATAATCTGTTTCTAACCCGTTCAAATTAAGCAAAACTGAATATTTGATTGAATAAGCTAAACTTTGATAATGCCTAATCTATATTTCTATTTATCACATGATATTACTGGCAAGTATGGCTGGATCTCTGTCACAGACGGATGTATGGCTGGATCTCTGTCACAGACGGATGTATGGCTGGATCTCTGTCACAGAGGGATGTATGGCTGGATCTCTGTCACAGACGGATGTATGGCTGGATCTCTGTCACAGAGGGATGTATGGCTGGATCTCTGTCACAGACGGATGTATGGCTGGATCTCTGTCACAGAGGGATGTATGGCTGGATCTCTGTCACAGACGGATGTATGGCTGGATCTCTGTCACAAACGGATGTATGGCTGGATCTCTGTCACAGACGGATGTATGGCTGGATCTCTGTCACAGACGGATGTATGGCTGGATCTCTGTCACAGAGGGATGTATGGCTGGATCTCTGTCACAGACGGATGTATGGCTGGATCTCTGTCACAGACGGATGTATGGCTGGATCTCTGTCACAGACGGATGTATGGCTGGATCTCTGTCACAGACGGATGTATGGCTGGATCTCTGTCACAGAGGGATGTATGGCTGGATCTCTGTCACAGACGGATGTATGGCTGGATCTCTGTCACAGATGGATGTATGGCTGGATCTCTGTCACAGACGGATGTATGGCTGGATCTCTGTCACAGACAGATGTATGGCTGGATCTATGCCACAGCGGGAGACCAGACACATTGACATGCATTCTGATCATCCCTTCGTGCATAGAGTATCATACTGTATGGGAAGAACCTTCATCCTTCAGCCATGTCTTAGAGATCACTGTGTTATGGGCGGAACATTCATCCTACAACCGTGGCTTAGAGATCACTGTGTTATGGGCAGAACCTTCATCCTACAGCCGTGGCTTAGAGATCACTGTGTTATGGGCGGAATGTTCATCCTACAGCCGTGGCTTAGAGATCACTGTGTTATGGGCAGAACCTTCATCCTACAGCCGTGGCTTAGAGATCACTGTGTTATGGGCGGAATGTTCATCCTACAGCCGTGGCTTAGAGATCACTGTGTTATGGGAAGAACCTTCATCCTACAGTCGTGGCTTAGAGATCACTGTGTTATGGGCAGAACCTTCATCCTACAGCCGTGGCTTAGAGATCACTGTGTTATGGGCAGAACCTTCATCCTACAGCCGTGGCTTAGAGATCACTGTGTTATGGGCAGAACCTTCATCCTACAGCCGTGGCTTAGAGATCACTGTGTTATGGGCAGAACCTTCATCCTACAGCCGTGGCTTAGAGATCACTGTGTTATGGGCAGAACCTTCATCCTACAGCCGTGGCTTAGAGATCACTGTGTTATGGGCAGAACCTTCATCCTACAGCCGTGGCTTAGAGATCACTGTGTTATGGGCAGAACCTTCATCCTACAGCCATGGCTTAGAGATCACTGCATTAGACTGAATATTCAGAGCATTCTACATTATATATTTTATATGTTCTCTATGTTCTGAACCTTTTGTCTCCAAGGTCATTGCTCCAACTTGTTGGTATCTAGACATGGCCTAGTTAGACTAATTGTGCCTATGTTTTTGACCACACGTCTCAGACAATGACGCTGGAAGAAACCCAGGATATAGCCTAGTTGCTAGTTGTTTACTCAGATCCAAGATAACAAAACGGTCCCCTTTTAGAAGAGCAAGTCTCCTAAATAATGAAGCTTCGACTGTAGGGTGAAAACACAGCATATTTTCTATTTTAATGGTCTCTAAGTGAAGGAAACTACATGAGAGAGAGAGAGAGAGGGAGGTGGGGGAGGAGGAGCTTGAAAAATGTAAAAGGGATATGCTTCAGTGGAACCTAAATGACTTGTGTAGCTGTTGGGCATGTTGACGGCTCTTTGATGTGATGCCTAACTAGCTTTAAGGAGCTGTATCTGTAGATGGAGCATCATGCTGCATCGCTATCACTGCCTGACTGATGAGAGAGTTCCATTTATAGGAGGGCCACTCAGTCTCCACAGCCAACTGTACCTTTAATTTGAAATTCTCTAATGTCTTAGATGGGGTGACATTAAAGGGAAACAGCCCCATTAATGGTATTCTAGAATGTTCTAGAATTGGAATTCAAACAGTTTGGAATTCGCTTGACTGTCAAACTGTTGGAATGTTGTCATATTTATCAATACAGTCCATAATGGGATCAGAAATGATTTACATATTGGATCAAAATTGCCAGAGGAGGGCATTAAATATTGAAAACCACACAAAAATCAAAATGCCAGCTTCATGGTTTGATGTGTGGTGTTGTCTGAAAGCCACTCCATGCCAAGTAAACATAATTATCCCAATTTTGAAGACATTGTGACTTTTGGGGTTGGGGGGGAAAGGTCCACAAAAACTTGGCCAATGCCATCTAATGTCACAATGGAATAAATACATGAACACATGCCCTGTGCAGCACATCCATTAGTTAGTAACGAATCAGCCTCCAGTGTTGTAAGTGGTGTTTACAGTAACAAACCAGAGGCATAGTCAGTTCCTGCTGTTTGTAACCAGCCACTGATGTAGCCCAATCAGCAGGGTACAGTGTGCTCTACATGATCGTCTGATCACAGTTACCTGGGATGTGTCTTCTCTTGAGACAGCAGTTCTACCTAATATGAATTGTTAAGATCTCAGTACTGTGTGTGGAGAAGCTTCAAGGGGGCTAATTGGATTGACAACGGGCATTAAAGAGGTCTCCTGCTTTGTATTGTAGCTCACAGTGGTGCATGTGCCGTGTTGATGGATGACACCACACTGAGACGGAGACTATAGTCAACCCCTCACTGACAAAAAAAAAGCGAATTACTGAAACTAGGCAAACGTAAATACCAATAGATGCACACTTGCTAACACATGATTCATATGGTTTTCTCTTTGTTTATAGGCTACTGGTCAAAAGTTTTAGAACACCTACTCATTCAAGGGTTTTTCTTTATTTTTACTATTTTCTACATTGTAGAATAATTGTGAAGACATCACAACTATGAAATAACACATATGGAATCATTAGTTGTAACTAAAAAAGTGTTAAACAAATCAAAATATATTTTATATTTGAGATTCTTCAAATAGCCACCCTTTGCCTTGATGACAGCTTTGCACACTCTTGGCAATCTTTCAACCAGCTTCATGAGGCAGTCACCTGGAATGCATTTCAATTAACAGGTGTGCCTTCTTAAAAGGTAATTTGTGGAATTTAATGTGTTTGAGCCAATCAGTTGTCTTGTGACAAGGTAGGGATGGTATACAGAAGATAGCCCTATTTGGTAAAATACCAAGTCCATATTATGGCAAGAACAGCTCAAATAAGCAAAGAAAAACGACAGTATATTTTGCGACATGAAGGTCAGTCAAATGGAACATTTCAAGAACTTTGAAAGTTTCTTCAAGTGCAGTCGCAAAAACCATCAAGCGCTATGATGAAACTGGCTCTCATTAGGGCCGCCACAGGAATGGAAGACCCAGAGTTACCTCTGCTGCAGAGGATAAGTTCATTAGAGTTACCAGCCTCAGAAATTGCAGCCCAAATAAATGCTTCACAGAGTTCAAGTAACAGACACATCTCAACATCAACTGTTCAGAGGAGACTGTGTGAATCAGGCCTTCATGGTCTAATTGCTGCAAAAGAACCACTACTAAAGGACACCAATAAGAAGATGAGACTTGCTTGGGCCAAGAAACACGAGCAATGGACATTAGACCGGTGGAAATTAGTCCTTTGGTCTGGAGTCCAAATTGGAGATTTTTGGTTCCACCCGCCGTGTCTTTGTGAGATGCGGTGTGGGTGAACGGATGATCTCTGCATGTCTATTTCCCACCATAAAGCATGGAGGAGGAGGTGTTATGGTGTGGGGGTGCCTTGCTGGTGACACTGTCTGTGATTTGTTTAGAATTCAAGGCACACTTAACCAGCATGGCTACCACAGCATTCTGCAGCGATACGCCATCCCATCTGGTTTAGGCTTAGTGGGACTATCATTTGTTTTTCAACAGGACAATGACCCAACACACCTCCAGGCTGTGTAAGGGCTATTTGACCAAGAAGGAGAGTGATGGAGTGCTGCATCCGATGACCTGGCCTCCATAATCACCCGACCTCAACCAAAGTGAGATGGTTTGGGATGAGTCGGACCGCAGAGGGAAGGAAAAGCAGCCAACAAGTGCTCAGCATATGTGGGAACTCCTTCAAGACTGTTGGAAAAGCATTCCAGGTGAAGCTGGTTGAGAGAATGCCAAGCGTGTGCAAAGCTGTCATCAAGGCAAAGGTTGGCTATTTGAAGAATCTCAAATATAAAATATATTTTGATTTGTTTAAAACTTTTTTGGTTACTACATGATTCCATTTGTGTTATTTCATAGTTTTGATGTCTTCACTATTATTCTACAATGTAGAAAATAGTAAAAATAAAGGAAAACTGTTGAATGAGTACAGTCGTGGTCAAAAGTTTTGAGAATGACACAAGTATTGGTCTTCATAAAGTTCACCGCTTCAGTGTTATGAAATATTTTTGTAAGATATTACTATGGTATACTGAAGTATAAATACAAGCATTCCATAAGTGTCAAAGGCTTTTATTGACAATTACATTAAGTTTATGCAAAGAGTTAATATTTGCAGTGTTGACCCTGCTTTTTCATGACCTCTGCAATCCGCCCTGGCATGCTGTCAATTAACTTCTGGGCCACATCCTGACTGATGGCAGCCCATTCTTGCATAATCAATGATTGGAGTTTGTCAGAATTTGTGGGTTTTTGTTTGTCCACCCGCCTCTTGAGGATCGACCACAAGTTCTCAATGGGATTAAGGTCTGGGGAGTTTCCTGGCCATGGACCCAAAATGTCGATGTAACACTTAGTTATCACTTTTGCCTTATGGCAAGGTGCTCCATCATGCTGGAAAAGGCATTGGTCATCTCCAAACTGTTCTCGGATGGTTGGGAGAAGTTGTTCTCGGATGTTCCCTTTCCGACTGTTTGTTGCCCCAAACAATCGGAAAGGGGATTCATCAGAGAAAATTACTTTACCCCAGTCCTCAGCAGTCCAATCCCTGTACCTTTTGCATAATATCAGTCTGTCCCTGATGTTTTTCCTGGAGAGAAGTGGCTTCATTGCTGCCCTTCTTGACACCAGGCCATCCTCCAAAAGTCTTTGCCTCACTTTGCGTGCAGATGCACTCACACCTGCCTGCTGCCATTCCTGAGCAAGCTCTGCACTGGTGGTGCCCCGATCCCGCAGCTGAATCAACTTTAGGAGACGGTCTTGGCGCTTGCTGGACTTTCTTGGGCGCCCTGATGCCTTCTTCACAACAATTAAACCTCTCTCCTTGAAGTTCTTGATGATCCGATAAATGGTTGATTTAGGTGCAATCTTACTAGCAGCAATATCCTTGCCTGTGAAGCCCTTTTTGTGCAAAGCAATGATGACGGCACATGTTTCCTTGCAGGTAACCATGGTTAACAGAGGAAGAACAATGATTTCAAGCACCACCCTCCTTTTAAAGCTTCCAGTCTGTTATTCTAACTCAATCAGCATGACAGAGGGATCTCCAGCCTCGTCAACACTCTCACCTGTGTTAACGAGAGAATCACTGACGTGATGGCAGCTGGTCCTTTTGTGGCAGGGCTTAAATGCAGTGGAAATGTTTTTTGGGGATTAAGTTCATTTTCATGGCACAGAGGGACTTTGCAATTAATTGCACATCATCTGATCACTCTTCATGACATTCTGGAGTATATGCAAATTGCCATCATCAAAACTGAGGCAGCAGACTTTGTGAAAATTAGTATTTGTGTCATTCTCAAAACTTTTGACCAAGACTGTAGGTGTTCTAAAACTTTTGATCAGTAGTGTATGTTTTATTTTTGGAGTTGGTCATGAATGTTGTCACATTAACAGTCCAATATATCATCAGTGCAATAAAATGTGCCATATAATAAAATTGCCTATTCAAAGAAATCCTTAGTGACATCATGTTTGTCCTCATTATCGAGATAAGAAATGTGAGATATGGTTTATCATATTTAGTACCTTGAGATGTTATCAATGCAAATCTAAATCTGTGATGGGACTAGTCTATTCCCAATGCAATAAACTGTATATGTAGACTTTCTTTCCAAAACGCTATATCCATTTTCAGAAATGTTAGTAAATTACCTTTTATTGTTTAAACAATGTATGAAAAATATTGGTATGCTTTTTCACCATCTAGTCATGGCATGGGGTTGTTCAATGGCAAACATGCATTTGTTTTAAATCTATCACTTGATGGTTTCATTTCAGAGAGACAAAATATCATGTTTTTTGCCAAACGCTATGTATCCGCCTCACTCTCAGAGAAATAAGTAGTACTGCTAGGTTTTACACAGTCAAATTTAACAAATAACTACATTTGTCTCCCGAATGGCGCAGTGGTCTAAGGCTGTGCCACTAGAGATCCTGGTTCGAATCCAGGCTCTGTCGTAGCCGGCCGTGACCGGGAGACCAATGGGGCGGCGCATAATTGGCCCTGCGTCGTCCAGGGTAAGGGAGAGAATGGCCGGCAGGGATGTAGCTCAGTTGGAAGAGCATGGCGTTTGCAACGCCAGGGTTGTGGGTTCAATTCCCACGGGGGGCCAGTATGAAAAAATAAATAATGTATGCACTCACTAACTGTAAGTCGCTCTGGATAAGAGTAATATAAATTTTTTATGAAGAACTGTACAAATTATACATTTGTGACATCAATATATACTGTATATATATATAAACAAATATGAATCAATACAGTAATATGAGATGTGTATGTAAAACTTTGACATTTTAGTCATTTAGCAGATGCTCTTATCCAGAGAGACTTACAGTTAGTGCATTAATCTTAAGATAGCTAGTTGAGACAACCACATCACAGTCAAATATACAGGATACAAACATTCCATTCCTGCTAAACAATGGATATATAGCATTTTATACATTCCTGAAATCTATGAATTAAATAAAATCTGAGAACAGTAATATTTTACACAGATGAATGTACCCATAAACAATCATTTCTGATGAAAAAAAAACAAGTGAAAAATTGGTGGATATAGCATTTTGGAAATACTAATTTATAAAGGTATCTGCAGTAAAGGTATACCCTTATGAAGTGTCCCTTCACCCCAAGTACATCAAGGACTTCCATTTGATGATGTTGTAATAACAGTATCTGTGAATTTCAGCCCAGAGAACCAGCCTGCTAAATTAACAGAGATGAGGAAGTTGGTTTTTCAGGACTGCCCCAGTATATCAATTACATATGCACATACAAATTAGGACAATAAAGACGGACTTTTAAAACACAAACAGAAATGATTTTACTGCATCGTTGTTTTAATTGTAGAAGACTTGGCACACACTCACACACACACACACACACGCACGCACGCACGCACGCACACACACACACACACACACACACACACACACACACACACACACACACACACACACACACACACACACACACACACACACACACACACACACACACCAGACAGACCCACACCATCGAACCTCCATACACACACCGGTGATTCTAGTGTTAACAAATATCTCCACATCCACAATAGTTAACATGATCCACACCCTCAATTTAAATAAGAAGCTGCTCCTATACTACTGTTGAAATGAGGAAGCCCTTGGCGTAAATAGATCTACATGTTCATTTGGTAATATTAAGAGAGGCAGACAGTTAAAGAGTGTTGATTACAATTGTAAATCAGTGCCCTTGGGGCCCGTGGGCCGGGCGTTGGATTACATGAGGTCCGTGCTCCCAGACAGCGTGCGCCCATCTGATTGAAGGTCCAGTGCGGGCTAATTAATTTCATTAGAAAGTGAAGTCATCTTCTAGCAGGAATTAATATTTTGAGCGTCGTGTTGCTAATGCATTTCCCTCTTTTAATTAGCTCGGAGAAGAAATGTTGCTTTGGCAAGAGAGGACTTTTTAATTATCAGCTTGGATACATTGGAAAATGTTTAAAGCCTAAGGGTTGAGTTAATTAAAACCTGCATTATTTTAACTTTAATTAGCTAGCTCCCATCTTTGTTTTGCCTCACCATATGGCCATGTCCTGTAGTCAAATTTAGTTAATTAAGCTAATTAGGCTAATCATTTTAATTACTCAAGACAATGTGATTGGATAGAGGATGACTACAAGTTCATAGCCAAGTGGTTGTTTTTCATTTAGTTGAAGGAACAGAGTTATTTCTGATTGCAGTTGGCAGAGAGAGAGAGGGCGGGTGGGGGGGGTGGGTGGGGGTGGGGGGGACAGAGAGAGAGAGAGAGAGAGAGAGAGAGAGAGAGAGAGAGTAGCATGGTAGAATGGAGGGAGGGATGGGGGGATGTGACAGCCTCTGAGATATTGAGGCTGAAGCCTAATTGCATTCCTTGATAAAAGAGGAAAGAAGTGAAAGAGAGAACACCCAACAACATGTCACTAGTCTAGCATCACAACTCTTTTAGAGGAGACATCATTTACTGCTTTTAGCATTCTGTGTTATCTTGTGTGTTGATCTAAGGTAAACTTTTTGAATGCCATTATATTAAATTATATAAACTCTTATTGCCCACATCCCCTTTCTGCCCTGTAATCTATTGCTCAGTTATTAAATAAAAGTCTGTTATTGAATCACCTGTAATCTATTGCTCAGTTATTAATAACAGTCTGTTATTGCATCCCCTGTAATCTATTGCACAGTTATTAAATAACATTCTGTTATTGCATCACCTGTAATCTATTGCTCAGTTATTAATAACAGTCTGTTATTGCATCCCCTGTAATATATTGCACAGATATTAAATAACAGTCTGTTGTTGCATCCCCTGTAATCTATTGCTCAGTTATTAATAACAGTCTGTTATTGCATCCCCTGTAATCTATTGCTCAGTTATTAATAACAGTCTGTTATTGCATCCCCTGTAATATATTGCCCAGTCATTAATAACAGTCTGTTATTGCATCCCCTGTAATCTATTGCTCAGTTATTAAATAACAGTCTGTTATTGAATCACCTGTAATCTATTGCTCAGTTATTAATAACAGTTTGTTATTGCATCACCTGTAATTTATTGCTCAGTTATTAAATAACAGTCTGTTATTGCATCACCTGTAATCTATAGCCCAGTTATTAATAACAGTCTGTTATTGCATCCCCTGTAATTTATTGCTCAGTTATTAATAACAGTCTGTTATTGCATCCCCTGTAATCTATTGCTCAGTTATTAATAACAGTCTGTTATTGCATCACCTGTAATCTATTGCTCAGTTATTAAATAACATTCTGTTATTGCATCACCTGTAATCTATTGCTCAGTTATTAATAACAGTCTGTTATTGCATCCCCTGTAATCTATTGCTCAGTTATTAATAACAGTCTGTTATTGCATCACCTGTAATTTATTGCTCAGTTATTAAATAACAGTCTGTTATTGCATCCCCTGTAATCTATTGCTCAGTTATTAATAACAGTCTGTTATTGCATCACCTGTAATCTATTGCTCAGTTATTAAATAACATTCTGTTATTGCATCCCCTGTAATCTATTGCTCAGTTATTAATAACAGTCTGTTATTGCATCCCCTGTAATCTATTGCTCAGTTATTAATAACAGTCTGTTATTGCATCCCCTGTAATCTATTGCTCAGTTATTAAATAACAGTCTGTTATTGCATCCCCTGTAATCTATTGCTCAGTTATTAAATAACAGTATGTTATTGCATCACCTGTAATCTATTGCACAGTTATTAAATAACATTCTGTTATTGCATCACCTGTAATCTATTGCACAGTTATTAAATAACATTCTGTTATTGCATCCCCTGTAATATATTGCTCAGTTATTAATAACAGTCTGTTATTGCATCCCCTGTAATATATTGCCCAGTCATTAATAACAGTCTGTTATTGCATCCCCTGTAATATATTGCCCAGTTATTAATAACAGTCTGTTATTGCATCCCCTGTAATCTATTGCTCAGTTATTAAATAACAGTCTGTTATTGCATCACCTGTAATCTATTGCACAGTTATTAATAACAGTCTGTTATTGCATCACCTGTAATTTATTGCTCAGTTATTAAATAACAGTCTGTTATTGCATCCCCTGTAATCTATTGCTCAGTTATTAATAACAGTCTGTTATTGCATCACCTGTAATCTATTGCTCAGTTATTAAATAACATTCTGTTATTGCATCACCTGTAATCTATTGCTCAGTTATTAATAACAGTCTGTTATTGCATCCCCTGTAATCTATTGCTCAGTTATTAATAACAGTCTGTTATTGCATCACCTGTAATTTATTGCTCAGTTATTAAATAACAGTCTGTTATTGCATCCCCTGTAATCTATTGCTCAGTTATTAAATAACAGTCTGTTATTGCATCACCTGTAATTTATTGCTCAGTTATTAAATAACAGTCTGTTATTGCATCCCCTGTAATCTATTGCTCAGTTATTAATAACAGTCTGTTATTGCACTTAACTGAATGCAGGTCATGTGATTCATGTAATTGTCACGTGGTGCATAATGGTAGAGACTATACTATGTAAACAGTTAGCAAAATATATACTGAACAAAATTATAAACGCAACATGCAACAGTTTTAAAGATTTTACTAAGTTACAGTTCATATAATGAAATCAGTCAATTGAAATAAATTCATTAGGACTTAATCTATGCATTTCACATGACTGGGAATACAGATATGCATCTGTTGGTCACGTATACCTTTTTTTTTTAAATGTGGCCTCACAATGGGCCTCAGGATCTCATCACGATATCGCTGTGTATTCAAATTGGAATCGATAAAATGCATATGTGTTCGTTGTCCGTAGTTTATGCCTGCCCATACAATAACCCCACCGCCACCAAGGAGCACTCTGTTCACAACGTAGACATCAGCAAACCGCTCACCCACACAATGCCATATGTGTGGTCTGCGATTGTGAGGCCTGTTGGACGTACAGCCAAATTCTCAAAAACGATGTTGGAGGCGGCTTATGGTAGAGAAATGAACATTCAATTCTCTGGCAACAGCTCTGGTGGACAATTCTGCAGTCAGCATGTCAATTGCACGCTCCCTCAAAACTTGAGACATCTGTGGCATTGTGTTGTGTGACAAAACTGCCCATTTTAGAGTGGCCTTTTATTGTCCCCAGCACAAGGTGCACCTGTGTAATGATCATGCTGTTTAATCAGCTTGTTGATATGCCACACTTGTCAGGTGGATGGATTATCTTGGAAAATGAGTGATGCTCACTAACAAGGATGTAAACAAATTTGTGCACAAAATTTGAGCGAAAAAAGCTTTTTGTGCGTATGGAACATTTCTGGGATCTTTTATTTCATTTCATGAAACATGGGACCAACACTTTACATGTTGTGTTTATTTTTATGTTCAGTGTAGTACTGAAGGTGGCTGTTAGGCTCTCTGATGGTTGGTTGGCGGGAAACGGGATGCTGCGTGCTGCCACTCCCCCCCCACTTGACCCCAGTGTGTTTGGGTGAGGATGGTTGAGGATGGGTGAGGATGGACCATGGGGTGTGGGTGGAAAGCAGCTGTGCATCAGTCGATCTGGACACAGACTGAGCTCTTCACCAGGAGCCATGCAGGCCCAGCAGACAGATGCCGGGGCAAAGCGCAATAACAAAATAATACTGGGAGACATGATGTCCGTGGTTTCCATCATTGTTAATAAAGATTTTGGTATCAGAGTACCACCCCACTTAGGTAATTTGTTTGGGTGTATAATCCTATTGGCCACTATTAAATTAAACCAACTGGTCATTTCAGTTTGGAGCCTATAAATAACTGTGGTTGCCATGTGTGTAGGGCAGTGTGTGTGTGTGTGTGTCTGTGAATATGTGTGTGTGTGTGTGTGTGTATGTGTGTGTGTGTGTGTGTGTGTGAGTGTGTGTGTGTGTGTGTGAGTGTGTGTGTGTGTGTGTGTGTGTGGGATGTGTGTATGTGTGTGTGTGTGTGTGTGTGTGTGTGTGTGTGTGTGTGTGTGTGTGTGTGTGTGTGTGTGTGTGTGTGTGTGTGTGTGTGTGTGTGTGTGTGTGTGTGTGTGTGTGTGTATGTATGTATGTGTGTGTGTGTGTGCCTGTGTAATGCCTGTGTGTGTGTGTGTGTGTGTGCGCGTGTCCACCTGTGTGTGTGTGTGTCTCATCTGATTAAAAGGGAAGCACTAATAATTGTAACAGTAAAAGGTGACCTTGCTAGTCAGGTGACCTCAGTAGGCTGACACACAGAAGGCCTGGCAGCCAACCGCAGGATAATGAATGTCTGTCCCTAATGTATTTCCTATCCAGAGGCCACTCTCTGCAAATTGTTTTGGACAAACGTTGACCAAGATGGCCAACTTGTGGTGAACCAACAACCATACTTTGTTTACATGGTCAGGCGTTGTGACCATGGCTGGAGTCATGGTTACTGTGGTGAAAAGAGATATCAGTCTTCTCTGATGTCATGAGATCTTTGGCTGTTTCCCAAATGGCACCCTATTCCCTATAGAGTGCACTACTTTTGACCAGAGTCCAAAACGTAGTGCACTATATAGGGAATAGGTGTGCTCTTTGGGACATAAGCCAGGGCTCGTTAGTTAGTGAGTTTTAGTCACCTGAGTGTTTGATCCAGGGGTCACGGCTCCTAGCCTCCTCACAGCTGTGCTGCAGGCTCACAGTGCAATGTGACACTGGTATTAGTCACCCTGCTCCAGTATTGTGATCAGAAGTAGTGCACTATACACGGAATAGGATGCCATTTGGGACGTGGGCCAAAACACACTCACCGTCTGGGGTTCAAGGAATATCTGTATTACTACATGAGAGCAGACCACTGTGAAACAGGCACATCAGTCGTCGCACGGGGCGGCGGGTAGCTTAGCGGTTAAGAGCGTTGTGCCAGTAACCGGAAGGTCGCTGGTTCTAATCCCCGGAGCCGACCAGGTGAAAATTCTGTCGATGTGCCCTTGAGCAATGCACTTAACCCTAATTTCTCTGGATGAGAGAGCGTCTGCTAAATGACCAACTTATTTTTATTTAATTTACCTACAGTATATGTGTAGGTCTCATGGGGTTGAGAAGAATACTGAGGGCCTGGGGCAAAGACTAGGCTGCCTCCTAGATGGACATGAGGGGATAGAATGGACACTGTGGAAATTACTAAAATTGTTATATTTAGTGATACTGTGTATTCCATC
This sequence comes from Coregonus clupeaformis, assembly GCF_020615455.1. NCBI lineage: Eukaryota > Metazoa > Chordata > Actinopteri > Salmoniformes > Salmonidae > Coregonus > Coregonus clupeaformis. The sequence goes on from NC_059211.1 coordinate 36,461,005, forward strand.
TAATTTGGGGTGAACTATCTGTCCTTATAATGCAGACAAACATTCCATTTAACCAGTGTGTATATTAGCACAGCTGAAAGGCTCTGTTTTATCATAACAGATAAACCTCTTAGAATGGCATGTTGTGATGAATAACCATTTGCTGTTGTGTGAGAATAGAGAGTCGGGGAGGGGATTTGACAAACTGATACATGTTGTATCTGAAACAGCGTCCCCTCATCTGTTACCGTGTTGTATCTGAAACAGCGTCCCCTCATCTGTTACCAATGAAACACATATGAAAGAGGGAAATAGTGTGCTTTATATTTCAATGTCAAAACATATAAATGGCCAGTCAGACCTCCCCCCTAACCCCTCACTCTCTATCCCAGGCCAGTCAAACCTCCCCCCCTAACCTCCTCACCCCTCACTCTCTATCCCAGGCCAGTCAGACCTCCCCCCTAACCTCCTCACCCCTCACTCCCTAGAAAGGAGACCCCAGCCAGCAGAGAGCAGACCCCAGCCAGCAGAGAGCAAACCCCAGCCAGCAGAGAGCAAACCCCAGCCAGAGAGAGCAGAGAAGAAGAGAGGAGACGCCAGCCAGCAGAAAAAAAGACCCCAGCCAACAGAGATGAAGATCTGCTCCATGGCCATCTCCCCACACCATTTTCATACTGGCCCCCCGTGGGAATCGAACCCACAACCCTGGCGGTGCAAGCACCATGCCCTACCAACTGAGCTACACAGGCTCCCAAATGGGCTCATTTAACAGGGAGAAGTAGATGAGATGTCCGTCCGTCTCCGTCCCTCCAACAACCGAGCAGCAGCTCCACCCGGAGGAAACACCCTCCCTGTGAGGTCACCAGTACACGTACGCAACCAACCCACCCAATAAAGATCTGTTCTGAGGGGATGGGGTGATGAGGGAAGGAGGAGAAAGATCTTCAGGGTCCATTTGGAGCTGCTTGAACTGGTCCTGTAATTGCAATAAAGGTCAATTGATGACAGGTGGGGTTCTTCTCATGGTTAGGTCTGTTTTCAGTGTGTACGTCCCAAATGGCTGCCCTGTGGGGCCTGGTCAAAAGTAGTGCACCGTATAGGGAATAGGGTGCTATTTGGGACGTATCCTGTGTATGTTTTCAGTGTGATGCTACATCAGAGGCACTCATTGATCAAGATGGAAACTGGATCTCAAGGAATTCAATAATAGGCACTTTGTCATTTGGACTGAAGCATGCCCCCATGACAGCCAGTCTCAAACCAACATCAAATCAAATCAAATTGTATTTGTCACATGGGCCGAATACAACAGGTGTAGACATTACCGTGAAATGCTTACTTACAAGCCCTTAACCAACAATGCAGTTCAAGAAATAGAGTTAAGAAAATATTTACTAAATGAGCTAAAGTGAAAAATGTAATATAAAGTAACACAATAAAATAACAACAACGAGGCTATATACTGGGGGTCCCGGGACCGAGTCAATGTGCAGGGGGGTACAGGTTAGTTGAGGTAATATGTACATGTAGGTAGGGGTAAAGTGACTATGCATAGATAATAAACAGCAAGTAGCAGCAGTGTCAATGTAAATAGTCCGGGTGGCCATTTGATTAATTGTTCAGCAGTCTTATAATAATAATAATAATATGCCATTTAGCAGACGCTTTTATCCAAAGCGACTTACAGTCGTGCGTGCATACATTTTTTTGTGTATGGGTGGTCCCGGGGATCGAACCCACTACCTTGGCGTTACAAGCGCCGTGCTCCACCAGCTGAGCTACAGAGGACCATGGCGTCTTATGTAAACACATTCCTGTAATATGTCTCACAACACACATTCAGGGTTGGGCGGGTTACTTTCTAAATGTAATCCCTTACAGTTACTAGTTACATGTCCGAAATTGTAATCAGTAACATAATTTTTGGATTACCCAAACTCAGTAACGTAATCAGATTACTTTTTGATTACTTTTCCCTTAAGAGGCATTAGAAGAGGACAAAAAGCATCCATCATTCACATTAGGTGTGTCATCATAGTGGTCTCTGATTGGTGGTCATCATTTGGTGTGTCATCATAGTGGTCTCTGATTGGTGGTCATCATTTGGTGTGTCATCATAGTGGTCTCTGATTGGTGGTCATCATTTGGTGTGTCATCATAGTGGTCTCTGATTGGTGGTCATCATTAGGTGTGTCATCATAGTAGTCTCTGATTGGTGGTCATCATTTGGTGTGTCATCATAGAGGTCTCTGATTGGTGGTCATCATTAGGTGTGTCATCATAGTGGTCTCTGATTGGTGGTCATCATTTGGTGTGTCATCATAGTGGTCTCTGACTGGTGGTCATCATTAGGTGTGTCATCATAGAGGTCTCTGATTGGTGGTCATCATTTGGTGTGTCATCATAGTGGTCTCTGATTGGTGGTCATCATTTGGTGTGTCATCATAGTGGTCTCTGACTGGTGGTCATCATTTGGTGTGTCATCATAGAGGTCTCTGACTGGTGGTCATCATTTGGTGTGTCATCATAGTGGTCTCTGACTTGTATTTAGACTCGCTCATTTGGAACAAACAAACTTAAACTTGCGCCTTTTTTCAATGCTGAATTGAATGTCATTGAGAAAACAGAAAGGTGTCATCATGTATTTTCTGGCAAACATCTTTTATGAATTTTAAAGTAATCCAAGATGTAATGATTTAGTTTTTCAAAAGTATCTGATTACCCTATTTGGTAATGATTTACTTTGACTACACATGCATAACATATTTATTGCACCTCTATAATCATTTCATGAATGTGTTATAACAGGTCCCAACCGCATTATTAATCCTTAAGAGTCTATTGACGAACCTGTGTCTCAATCTAAGTAATATAATACAAAAATCCCCATCAAAATCTGTCTGTTTAAAGCTAAAGATATCTGTTGTTTTTCATGGGCTGCGTCTCAATTCACCACATCCGCCGATGTCGGCCTTCTGCATCTGCGGTGGAAAGTGGCCCCAGCTACAGCTGAGATAGTCAGACCATGAGACAGGTCTTCTCACGAAAAACGTCTATAGTGCCCGAACGGTTTGGCCTACAAACTATTATGACCCCTGTATGGAAAGGGGGACTCTCCGTTCTGCTCTACGACCCCCACAAGTGTCACGGGACTCGTCTGAAATCAGTAGCGCTGATGTGCCAACTTTTGAGCTACAAACTAATATGACCCCACTATGGAAAGGGGAGACTCTCACGAACGCGATGGTGTTCTCTGTTTTCATGGGACTCGTCTGAATGTAACCCATACAAACAAATGGAAGTATGGAGGTAGTTTTGTGGCAAAAATATATTAAGGGGTTAAATATGTGTCCAAAAATACTAAAATATTTCCTGATCTTTCTTACATCTCCTAGATATAGGACAGACACTTCAAAACATTATTCCTTATGATTTATTTTTTGACTATCTTTTATGCCATAAATGTTACAAAATTACCATAAACCAGTGACGTGTATTCATGGGTGCCAAGGGAAGCCAGGCTTCCATCCAAAAATTTACACAATGTAAACAAACAAAATCAAATGTGTCTCTGTAACCAGGTTTCCATCAAACCTTTTTATGCGAGTAAAGTTCATGTCGGATGAAAAATGTAAAAACCGGTCTGATGGAAAAATAATTGTTTTTGTAGGGTGAGTCAACATGTTTTTTCTACTTGCAAACGCACACACACACACACACACACACACACACACACATATATTTAGCTCACGTTGATTGGACTAAATCATTTTTGGTATCTTTTAGTTGTCACTGTATTAGACTAAGCAGAGGAGATTTGAGGATGTTGAAATGTTGAAGTTGAAATGGTGCTGGAATAGTGGAGGCAGCTCCTGTTTTCTTTGCGACGTGCGGTAGCCGAATTCTCCATGGTTCTAAATCAATAACGTTAGTTGTTTAGTTGTCCGAAAATGTTGGAAAGATGAACTTGCATGGCCATCCCGTAGGTCATGTAACTGTTTATTACATGTAATATGCTTTGTGGACTTCACCGGACAGATGATGCTCTCCGGTTTTGTGATGAAACAAAGGTGTGGTTGAATTTATTCTGCCACTGTGTCTTCTTATTGTCTCGGGCCTTTAGGCCTTTATATCACGGTGGCAAGGCATATGAGCTAACAGGTTATAGAGCAAACAACGTAATTAACAGAACATATAGGTTGCAATTTGGCATTCTTTTCCTGGCTTGGTTTCCCCAGTGATTTTACCCACGCACCGCTGCAGCATAAAACTCATAAAACATTTAGTTAACAATGGTAGCTATTAATAATGATAATAACAATAGTTAATAATGGTAGCTATCTCACTATTCTAAGACACACATTGTACTTTTGTAGATTACAAACCTTTACAAATTGGGAGACAAAAACATCATGACGTTCTTTTCATTTTTGTCTACGCAGAGAGGAAGAGGCAAAAGCGAGAGGGTCCACTCCTGTCAAAATCTGACCACGTAGGAATACAGCAATAAGCTGACCGATAAGCAGACCACCTGCCTTGCCGCCGTTGTTAAGTCGGAGACAAGACCATCTCATCATTATATACAGTATCTCTGCTACACAGGAGGACAATGTGAGAGGTGAGAGGTCAGAGAAAATGTCACTTCCTGGTGACCTCTCTCTTCGACAAAAATCGCCAAAAAAAGAATTAAACATTTACTTAACCTTTTTGTTCACTATTTCATGACTGATATTGTACGTTTGCACAATTAAAATAACAAAAATAGATAAAAATAAGCCAGAAGAACGCTGGGCTATTGCCGGAAGTGATGTCACACTGACCTCTCAACCCTCCTCTGTAGTCAAAACGAAAGCAACTGGTTTCTGTCTCTTAATTTGTCCTGTTTTAAAAGGTTTGTAATGTGCCAAAGTACAATGTAAATAGTGAAATAGTGAAAAAACATTGTTAACTAAATGTTTCATGAGTTTTACGACAATTTACATTTTAACATTTACATTTTAGTCATTTAGCAGACGCTCTTATCCAGACTAGTGAGTACTTACATTTTCATGCTTTTTTCGAACTGGTCACCCGTGGGAATCTCACTAAATAGTTATTGCTATGAGTCTGAAATGGGGAATTCAATTTGAATGTTTGAAATATGAATCTTTGTTAAATCTAATATTTTTTTAAAGCCTAACTGAAAAATGTCAAAAGTAGGATTCTTCGGCGACGTCCTCAGCAATTGTTTTCTGCGCTACATTTCCTTTAACATTCTGTGTTGTGTCTGTATTATTTTTGATAAGTGAGGCATGTTTATAAATGCTTTATAAATGCTTAATGAATGCTTTATAAATGGAAAAATAGAAATGGTAGTACATTGACTGCCTACATTTACATAGACCTTTAATGTTGGTGTTATAGATCAGAGTGGCAAACTGCACAGTTAATTACCATGAAGTGCTTAGCTATAAATGTTTCATGAATGGAAAACTAGATTTGACTTTACGGTATAGAATTCATAGCTACATGTGTGCGTTATAGACCAGTATGACCAACGTAAGCCTCATTGTGATGTGGAAAGGAAAAGGGCTGCTAATGAGTTACGAAATAGTTATGACCCTCAACTACACAATTTGATCAGTGAAAATGTACCCTGAGGATTCAACCCTGTGGGAATCTTCATGGACCATTGACCTCAGTGAGAAGAAGAAGGTAAGGGGGGAAATGGGGTTGGTACAGGCCTATATATCAGCATCATTTTCCAAACGTCATTTGGCCTTTTTGCGTATTCACTAACACTGGTATGACAGAAGCACACTGTTGAGAACAGCCACAATGATGACACTACGCTGTCATTGTAATGGTGCATCTATTAAGATACCTATACATGAGCTCTTGCATAGTGTGACATGGATATAGTTAATTAACCTTTAATAATGCAGTTGGAACCTGTTATAATATGTTCATGAAATGCTTACAGATGTGTAATGAATGCGTTATGGATATGTAGTCCAAAGTAAATTGTTACCAACTGGGTACATGTAACCAGTTACTCTCCAATCCTGCACAAACAGTTAAGAAATAACCTATGAATTTTGTTTTGGAGGGGGACAAAAATTGTGATTTTGACATTTTGTAACATAGAGGATACCTCCCCACATGGAATCTCTAAAGAACTATAATGAAATGATTAGAAAAACGTTTAGCGTGCAGGGCCAGGAATTTAGACAGGGTCAAGTTGTGGAGTCCAAAGAGAGATAAATGCTTCTCTTGGGTTGGATCTCAAAAGTGCAGGATAGTGTGGGTGCATGTGTGTGTGTGTGTGTGTGTGTGTGTGTGTGTGTGTGTGTGTGTGTGTGTGTGTGCGTTCGTACATGCGGGTGGGTGTGTGTGTGTGTGTGTGTGTGTGTGTGTGTGTGTGTGTGTGTGTGTAAGTGTGTGCGTGCGTGCGTGCGTGTGTGCGTACATGCGGGTGGGTGTGTGGGTGTGTGGGTGTGTGTGTGTGTGTGTGCGTGCGTACATGCGGGTGGGTGTGTGTGTGTGTGTGTGTGTGTGTGTGTGTGTGTGTGTGTGTGTGTGTAAGTGTGTGCGTGCGTGCGTGCGTGTGTGCGTACATGCGGGTGTGTGTGTGTGTGTGTGTGTGTGTGTGTGTGTAAGTGTGTGCGTGCGTGCGTGCGTACATGCGGGTGGGTGTGTGTGTGTGGGTGTGTGTGTGTGTGTGTGTGTGTGTGTGTGTGTGTGTGTGTGTGTGTGTGTGTGTGTAAGTGTGTGCGTGCGTGCGTACATGCGGGTGGGTGTGTGTGTGTGTGTGTGTGTGTGTGTGTGTGTGTGTGTGTGTGTGTGTGTGTGTGTGTGTGTGTGTGTGTGTGTGTGTGTGTGTGTGTGCGTGCGTGCGTGCGTGCGTACATGCGGGTGGGTGTGTGTGTGTGGGTGTGTGTGTGTGTGTGTGTGTGTGTGTGTGTGTGTGTGTGTGTGCGTGCGTGCGTGCGTGCGTACATGCGGGTGGGTGTGTGTGTGTGGGTGTGTGTGTGTGATATAATAGGGGACAGGCAGATAGATCCTAAACAGATCCCACTCCCTTCCATGTAATTACAGAGATAACACTCCTGGAGACAGCTGGCAACTTTCTGATTTACTTCCCTTTAATGTCCACGGGGCTCGTCTGAAGTCGGTACCGCCGATGTGCCATCTTCTGTCTGTGGCGTCCGAACCGTTCGGGCCACAAACGAATATGACCCCACCATGGAAAGGGGAGATTCACGAACACAATTGTGTTCTCTGTTCTCCGACCCCCACAAGTGTCACGGGACTCATCTGAAGGTAACCGGTACCGGTTTAAACAAATGTATTGAAGTATGGAGGAAGTTTTGTGCCCCCCCCCCAAAAAAGGGGTGAAATATGTGTCCAGAAAACACAAACTTTATTCCTTATGATGTATTTTTTGACTGTCTGTTTTGCCATTTATAAATGTTTTATTCAATTAATTTCTATGGGCTATAGTAGTAAAGGCCAAATTATATATTTTAACCAAAAATAATTAACCCCCTAAGGTCGATGTCTGCGCCCCCCGTGGAAATCTAATTAGCATAGAAATCTGTCCGTTTGACCAGCTGAGTTTGAGTGCACAAAAGTCTAAGAACCACAAGAGAACAAAGGTGCCAAAGGTACATCAATGTAGTACTGAGTAAAGGGTCTGAATACTTATTTAAATTTGCTATTTCCGTTTTTTTAATTTTTAATAAATCTGCAACATTTTCTAAAAACCTGTTTTTGCTTTGTCATTATGGGGTATTGTGTGTAGATTGATGAGGGGAAAAAACGATTTAATCAATTTTAGAATAAGGCTATAATGTAACAAAATGTTTAAAAAATCATGGGGTCTGAATATTTTCTGAATGGAATGTATATATGGAGACTATTTAGTGCCAAAAATAAGAGGTTAAATATATGTTTAAAAAAAACTTCCTGATTTACTGCCCTTTAATGTCCACTCCTGGAGACAGCTGGCAACGTCCTGATTTACTGCCCTTTAATGTCCACTCCTGGAGACAGCTGGCAACTTCCTGATTTACTGCCCTTTAATGTCCACTCCTGGAGACAGCTGGCAACTTCCTGATTTACTGCCCTTTAATGTCCACTCCTGGAGACAGCTGGCAACTTCCTGATATACTGCCCTTTAATGTCCACTCCTGGAGACAGCTGGCAACTTCCTGATTTACTGCCCTTTAATGTCCACTCCTGGAGACAGCTGGCAACTTCCTGATTTACTGCACTTTAATATCCACTCCTGGAGACAGCTGGCAACTTCCTGATTTACTGCCCTTTAATGTCCACTCCTGGAGACAGCTGGCAACTTTCTGATTTACTGCCCTTTAATATCCACTCCTGGAGACAGCTGGCAACTTCCTGATTTACTGCCCTTTAATGTCCACTCCTGGAGACAGCTGGCAACTTCCTGATTTGCTGCCTTGTAATATTCTAACGTCAAATAGTTTACCAGAAATTGTTAATACACAGTATATACTCAACTATGTGATATACAAATTGGCAACACTTTCCCACAGCTAAATTAGCTGAAAGAGATAATAAGGTACTAAGATTCTTATTAGGTTATTTTCGCTCCTTTAAATGTTGTTCCCGTTCAATAAAGGGAAAAGTTTGAGTGCACAAAAGTCTAAAAACCACAAGAGAACAAGTTGAGGGAATATTCAAATTAATCCTCATCTCACATCATACAGTATGGCTGGTTAAGTAGCAGTTGGTGACCTTTTGCTGTTCTCATGGAGGGGTTAGCCTTCTGCTCAGAGGTGGCAGGCGGGCCCACACTAGAGACAAAGACAGGGTTAGGGTTGGCAGTAGGAGTCACTGGCTGTCAGATGATGCCAAGGACAAGGTCAGCCTGGTGGTCCCAGATCTGTTTTTGTGTTGTCTAGCCAAAACAGACCATCATATGAGTTCGCTGCAGCACAAATAAATCTAGGACCACCAGGCTAGGACAGGGTACCATGTGGTGAGGTCACCTGATTCATTGGTCAGTGTGAGCATGTGGTGTTTGAGTTGGCCTAGCAGTATTGGACAGAACAGCAGTGGAGTCCGTTTTTCTGAGAAGAGCTTCAGAGTACCCATAAACCCGGGATTCAGAGTTAGATTAAGTTCTCCCAAGATAAATGTACACGTTGCCAGGGTGGCTGGTTGGGTATTTTCTCTGTATGACTCTGGCTATGGCTGGCCCCTCTCTGGTAGGCCACCAGGCAAGGATGCCTTCATGGCCCCCCTTTTAGAATTCAGAGCCAGAGAAGATCTGCACAGCTTCAGAAGCACACAGGAACTACTGCAGGTAGCTATCTTCATGAATCATTTTCTAATCCTAATATAATGGAGTATTAGTAACTATTATGCAGTATTAGTATTAGTAACATTAACTGTTTCCTCTTTTTAAGATTAAATCAACTCCTCTGAGTTATTCTTCTGATTTGTGTGCCTGTGTGTTAGTGCAGGCGTATGTGTGTGTGCGCGCGTGTGTGTGTGTGTGTGTGTGCGTGTGTGTTTGCTTGCTTGCTTGATTGATTGCGTACGTGATTGCCTGTGTACGTGCATGCCTACGTGTGTGTGTGTGTGTGGTTTCTCCACAGGAGTCTGCAGCAGAGTACAGAGCAGAGTAGCACGATGCTTTTCGGCGGCCATCAGTCTGACTGGTTCGGCACTTAAGAAGAGGCTCTGAGTGTTAAAGCATGGCTTAGGATACTTAATGTATTGTTATTGTTACCACAGTCTTACACAGAAGGGTCCATGGGGGGGGGTGGGATGGACCAGAAATGCTTTTCAAGAGTCCAATCAGAGAATATGTCAAGCTAAATATAGATAGCTTTATGGCCATTCTGTATGAGGACACTTCTATGGTTTGCTAAATCAATGTTGCACTTTATAAAGTATGCTGCCCATTAAAGAAGACATGCAGGAGATGTGTAGCTATTGACAGTATTGTCCGCATCGCTCTACTGTAAAGTTTGATCACTTATACAGTACCAGTCAAAAGTTTGGACACACCTACTCATTCAAGGGTTTTTCTTTATTTGTACTATTTTTTTTATATTGTAGACTAATAGTGAAGACATCAAAACTATGAAATAACACATATGGAATCAAGTAGTAAACAAAAAAAGTGTAACCCTTTTTTTTTCAAATCTAACTGCCTGTAGCTCAGGACCTGAAGCAAGGACATGCGTGTTCTTGATACCATTTGAAAGGAAACACTTTGAAGTTTGTGGAAATGTGAAATGAATGCAGGAGAATATAACACATTCGATCTGGTAAAAGATAATGCAAACCAAAAAACACGTGTTTTCTATTTCTTTTTTGTTCCATCATCTTTGAAATGCAAGAGAAAGGCTAATTGGTAGAGCATGGTGCTTGTAATGCCAGGGTAGTGGGTTCGATCCCCGGGACCACCCATACGTAAAAATGTATGCACACATGACTGTAAGTCGCTTTGGATAAAAGCGTCTGCTAAATGGCATATTATTATTATTATATTATTATATTATATTATATTATTATACAATATAATATTGCAGTTTAGGCGCAATTTTACATTTTGGCCACTAGATGAAAGCAGTGTGTGTGCAAAGTTTCAGATTGATCCAATGAAGCATTGCAATACTGGACTATTTTGTATCAAGTCTGCCCAAATGTGCTGAATTGGTCAATTGATACATTCTCAAGTACATAACTATAGAGAACATACAAAAATGATGTGGTAATACAAAATGTAAGTTTACACACTCCCAGGAATGTCATACATGATCGATCATTAGCTTATACACTAACTTTCACACATCTAGATGGCCAGGCTGGGTGGGTGTGGAGCCAGAGACAGCAGGGGTTCAAACTGTAGAACCCAGTTCCTACATTTGAATATCATAATGGATTTTATCAAACAAAACTATGCTACATTTTATCTCTGGGACCCTCAGAATTAAAAATCAGAGCAAGATTGCTGAATGTAAATACATTATTTACATTCAGAGGTGAATGTATCAAACCAGTTGCCGTGATAAGTTTTTTGTTGTTGTGCACTCTCCTCAAACAATAGCATGGTATTTATTCACTGTAATAGCTACTGTAAATTAGACAGTGCAGTTAGATTAACAAGAATTTAAACCTTCTGCCCATATAAGACATGTCTATGTCCTGGAAAGTTTGCTGTTACTTACAATAGTCATGTTAATCACATTAGCGCACGTTAGCTCAACAGTCCCGTATACGGGACACCGATCCCATAGAGGTTAAACAAATCAAAATATGTTTTACAGTATATTTGAGATTCTTCAAATAGCCACCCTTTGCCTTGATGACAGCTTTGCACACTCTTGGCATTCTCTAAACCAGCTTCACCTGGAATGCTTTTCCAACAGTCTTGAAGGAGTTCCCACATATGCTGAGCACTTGTTGGCTGCTTTTCCTTCACTCTTCAGTCCGACTCATCCCAAACCATCTCAATTGGGTTGAGGTCGGGGGATTGTGGAGGCCAGGTCATCTGATGCAGCACTCCATCACTCTCCTTCTTGGTAAAATAGCCCTTACACAGCCTGGAGGTGTGTTGGGTCATTGTCCTGTTGAAAAACAAATGATAGTCCCACTAAGCCCAAACCAGATAGGATGGCGTATCGCTGTAAAATGCTGTGGTAGCCATGCTGGTTAAGTGTGCCTTGAATTCTAATAAAACATCTCCAATTTGGACTCAAGACCAAAGGACCAATTGCCAACGCTCTAATGTCCATTGCTTGTGTTTCTTACCCCAAGCAGGTCTCTTCTTCTTATTGGTGTCCTTTAGTAGTGGTTTCTTTGCAGCAATTTCACCATGAAGGCCTGATTCACACAGTCCCCTATGAACAGTTGATGTTGAGATGTGTCTGTTACATGAACTCTGTGAAGCATTTATTTGGGCTGCAATTTCTGAGGCTGGTAACTCTAATGAACTTATCCTCTGCAGCAGAGGTAACTCTGGGTCTTCCATTCCTGTGGCGGCCCTCATGAGAGCCAGTTTCATAATAGCGCTTGATGGTTTTTGCAACTGCACTTGAAGAAACTTTCAAAGTTCTTTAAATGTTCCGTATTGACTGACCTTCATGTCTTATGTAATGATGGACTGTCGTTTCTCTTTGCTTATTTGAGCTGTTCTTTCCATAATATGGACTTGGTCTTTCCATAATATGGACGTGTACATATGATGAAAATACAGGCCTCTCTCATTTTTTTAAGTGGGAGAACTTGCACAATTGGTGGCTGACTAAATACTTTTTTCCCCCACTGTATATGTCTACCCTTGGTCCAACTGGTCTGACTTCTACCAGAACATATACTTTTCCTCTCATATCATATGATTCTGTTTTAATCACAATTCACGTGTACATGCAAACATACTGTATAAACTGCACATACTTTATATACTAAATCATTTGCTAACAATATCTTAAATTTTTATACTGCTGTCCCCAGGATGAGAGACCCCCAATTCTCCCGAAAGGTTGTTGGAGCGTTGTCTTTTCTGTAGAGAGGGTAAGCATAGAATAGGAGACTATAGGGTTTCCCAAGTGGATGGGAGGTGGCAGGTTTTTTTGTTATTGGAAAAAAAATAATGCAGTATCCTGTAAAATGTCTCCCACTTTGAGTCCATGGGGGCCCCAAGGGGGAGCAAGAGCAAGAGAGACGGGATGGGGGATGGAGGAGGAGGAGGGGGGGCTTTCAATCTCCTCGCATTACGAGTGCATTTACACGACGAAGGAAGGACGAGCTGTGAGGAAAGTGAGACTCACTCTCGTCATTGTCAGAAGGTACTAGGCCTAAACCTTTTAACGGCAGAAAGCCTCCCCCCTCTTCCCCTCTTCTCAGTGTCTGGAAGCAGGCAGCACTAGAGTTTACAGGCCTCATAATGGAAGAGATAGTGTTACCCTTCTACTTTAGGGCAACCAGGATTGGCCTTAATTGCCTTACCAATATTTGCATGTCCCTTTCCGTGTGATTGAACACCATGCTAAGTAACTGAGAACCAGCCCTGAGCAGAGGCACAATTTTAAGTTGTTTGCAGATGCCTTGGAGGGCTGTTGAAACAGGACATTACTAAGCAGGTTTCACCCTGTAATGGACACCTTCAAGGGCTGAAACTGAGTGAAAAGGAGGAGGGAGGGTGGTGCCATTCGGAGGCTACGGTGTGCTGTATACCACCACACCAACACATACAGTTACACTACAGTTACACTACAGTTACACCACAGTTACAAAACAGTTACACTACAGTTACACTACAGTTACAAAACAGTTACACTACAGTTACACTACAGTTACACTACAGTTACAAAACAGTTACACTACAGTTACACTACAGTTACAAAACAGTTACACTACAGTTACACTACAGTTACAAAACAGTTACACTACAGTTACACTACAGTTACAAAACAGTTACACTACAGTTACAAAACAGTTACACTACAGTTACACTACAGTTACAAAACAGTTACACTACAGTTACACTACAGTTACACTACAGTTACAATACAGTTACAAAACAGTTACACTACAGTTACACTACAGTTACAAAACAGTTACACTACAGTTACACTACAGTTACAAAACAGTTACACTACAGTTACACTAGTTACACTACAGTTACAAAACAGTTACACTACAGTTACACTACAGTTACACTACAGTTACAAAACAGTTACACTACAGTTACACTACAGTTACACTACAGTTACAAAACAGTTACACTACAGTTACACTACAGTTACACTACAGTTACAAAACAGTTACACTACAGTTACACTACAGTTACACTACAGTTACAAAACAGTTACACTACAGTTACACTACAGTTACAAAACAGTTACACTACAGTTACACTACAGTTACACTACAGTTACAAAACAGTTACACTACAGTTACACTACAGTTACACTACAGTTACAAAACAGTTACACTACAGTTACACTACAGTTACAAAACAGTTACACTACAGTTACACTACAGTTACTTTACAGTTACACTACAGTTACAAAACAGTTACACTACAGTTACACTACAGTTACAAAACAGTTACACTACAGTTACACTACAGTTACACTACAGTTACAAAACAGTTACACTACAGTTACAAAACAGTTACACTACAGTTACATTACAGTTACAAAACAGTTACACTACAGTTACAAAACAGTTACACTACAGTTACACTACAGTTACAAAACAGTTACACTACAGTTACAAAACAGTTACACTACAGTTACACTACAGTTACAAAACAGTTACACTACAGTTACAAAACAGTTACACTACAGTTACACTACAGTTACACTACAGTTACACTACAGTTACAGGCATCCCAAGCCAGAAAACAGATAGAGACCGGTGAGATGGGAGACAGGTGAGATGGGAGACAGGTGAGATGGGAGACAGGTGAGATGGGAGACAGGTGAGATGGGAGACAGGTGAGACAGGAGACAAGTGAGATGGGAGACAGGTGAGATGGGAGACAGGTGAGATGGGAGACAGGTGAGATGGGAGACAGGTGAGATGGGAGACAGGTGAGATGGGAGACAGGTGAGATGGGAGATGTGCGAGACAGAAGACGGGCGGTGGTGTCACTAGGCTCTGGTGTAGACCACCACCAAACACATAGAGACGGGTCTGGTGTGGTTTGGTCTGGTTTGGTCTGGTTTGGTCTGGTTTGGTCTGGCCTGGTTTGGTTTGGTGTGGTCTGGTGTGGTCTGGTGTGGTCTGGTCTGGTCTGGTGTGGTCTGGTGTGGTCCGGTCTGGTGTGGTCTGGTCTGGTGTGGTCTGGTCTGGTCTGGTCTGGTCTGCAGACAGACTTATGTGTTAAACCCAGTTTAATTATTGATTGTTGTGTAAATAATAGATGGCTATATTACGGGCAGCGGTGCCTAAAGTAAGTGGAGGAAGTAATACTTTCCAGAGGCCTGTTTTCTTTCTTCGTTAGGCTCAGAAGATGTACCACGGACTATTCTAGCCAGCTGGCTTTCAGCGTATTAATGGCAGCACACGGTTTATTTGCTCTGTATTCTTGGTAATGGTACTCTGTACTAGCCGTAATGGTAAATGCATGTCACGTTGGGGAGCCAGTGGAGCCTGGGGAGGGACTGGGGAAAATTTCATCATTTTAGTTTGTAACGGCTGCATAAGGACTGTTCCATCTATGGTCTCTGGATCTGATGCTCTTTGTTTAATTGATCAGTTTACTTTATAATGTTATTTTGCACAGTTAAAGTACAGTATCTTTTGGACTCAATAAATGATGTCATTAACACTCTAAAGAAATGTAATAGCAGGGGCGACTTCTGAAATGGCAAGCAAGCCGTGACTTGAGCAAATATTACAAGCAGGCAGGTTTAAACATGCAGGTGCTCTGAATGAAGACAAAACGAACCTACACCTCACCCTGGTTAGACCTTTCAACACACCTCCGTTTATCACTTTCCCTTAATTACCTTATTGTCACCTATGTGAATTGTCAAATTAGTCCCAAGAAGATGCTTTCTTTTATTCAAATCTCTGTCATTATATTTTTTTGTTCAAGTTTATAACCCACATACGTAAAACACAAAATACTTATTTTTTTTTGCGTCAATTTACAAAGCTTTATCGCGTTCAAATGACTTAGATCAAATGACTTTTTTTCTTCCCCTTTTGGCACCAATAAAGCTTTGTATCAATTAAAATACCTCTGCTAAATTAAGACGTCACAATATAACAGATAGAGAAATTGTCTTTGTCTATAAACCACTCACCTACAGTGCTACGGTGCACCAGCACGCCTCCATTATCACAGTGTCCCCCATTGGCAGCAGAGAGAAGAGCTCAAGTTTGAGCAAATTTCCCGGCGGTTAGACATGCCATTTAACAGCATTCTATTGTTGTGGGTGAGATGCATTAGGCTTCTCCCTGGTACACCAGAGCTCTGTCCCGGCGTATGGATTACGTGCACATGAATGACTCTGAAAAACCTGACATTGGAGAGAGGGTTGAAATTTTGCGCATGGTCCAGAATGTCATTGTTAAATGTGTTTAGATGAATGACCTGTACGAACAGTGATTCATTAAGTCAGAATAGTACAGCACAGTAGACCTCCAAACAGGGATATTCCCATGCAGGCGGGCTTACTGTCGGTCTCGTACCTTTCGGGGGATGGGAATCACCGTCATTTGATTGTTACAATGACTGGAGAAAATGATGTAATTATTATTATCTGTAAACTATCATTTAAAACAACAATAAAAAAACATTGAGAAGATAAATACAGCAGTTTAAATGGTTGATAACGTGCCACTGAATCCACCTTGTGTACAGTAGGTTGATTTGGAGTAAACTAAGGACTAACCAGACAGTTTTATTGGGGACCCATAACTAGTTCATGACCTTTCCGTCTAGGTTCACATGGCCAGTGCATAACTGGTCCATCTGCACAGCCAGTATATGAGGGACTCCATTCACACCATACCTAAGGGTTGTGTTAATTTCTACCTAATGTCAAACAAATCTCCAACAACTCCCGGCTGGTGTTCTTCTTAATGTTTTATTACAACTGAATGTCCAGGCGTTCTGTTGAATACGTTTGTCTGCGAGAGCTTGAAACAGGGATGATTTAGATTCCCAATGATTTTCAGTGAGAAGGAAATAACATATTTTATACAGTCGTAATGATGACAAGAGAAGGCAAGGAAAGCTTGTTTTAGCGTTTGGCTGCATGAGGTAGATGAGTTCCTTTTCTCTCTCATTTTTGTCTTTCAGACTTTGTCTAGATTTTTGCAACGTAGAGAGAGAGGAACATAGAGAGAGAGGAACATAGAGAGAGGAACATAGAGAGAGAAGAACATAGAGAGAGAGGAACATAGAGAGAGAGGAAAATAGAGAGAGAGAGGAACATAGAGAGAGAGAGGAACATAGAGAGAGAGAGGAACATAGCGAGAGAGAGAGGAACATAGAGAGAGAGAGGAACATAGAGAGAGAGGAACATAGAGAGAGAGAGGAACATAGAGAGAGAGGAACATAGAGAGAGAGGAACATAGAGAGAGAGAGAGAGGAACATAGAGAGAGAGAGGAACATAGAGAGAGAGGAACATAGAGAGAGAGGAACATAGAGAGAGAGGGACATAGAGAGAGAGAGGAACATAGAGAGAGAGGAACATAGAGAGAGAGGAACATAGAGAGAGAGAGAGGAACATAGAGAGAGAGGAACATAGAGAGAGAGAGGAACATAGAGAGAGAGGATCATAGAGAGAGAGGAACATAGAGATAGAGGTACATAGAGAGAGAGAGGCACATAGAGAGAGAGGAACATAGAGAGAGAGAGAGAGGAACATAGAGAGAGGAACATAGAGAGAGAGGAACATAGAGAGAGAGAAACATAGAGAGAGAGGTACATAGAGAGAGGGGAACATAGAGAGAGAGAGGAACATAGAGACAGAGGAACATAGAGAGAGAGGAACATAGAGAGAGAGGGACATAGAGAGAGAGAGGAACATAGAGAGAGAGGAACATAGAGAGAGAGAGGGTCATAGAGAGAGAGAGGATCATAGAGAGAGAGAGGTACATAGAGAGAGAGAGGCACATAGAGAGAGAGGAACATAGATAGAGAGGAACATAGAGAGAGAGAGGAACAAAGAGAGAGAGAGGAACATAGAGAGAGAGAGGAACATAGAGAGGAACATATAGATAGAGAGGAACATAGAGAGAGAGGGGAACATATAGAGAGAGGAACATAGAGAGAGAGAGGAACATAGAGAGAGAGATGAACATAGAGAGAGGGACATAGAGAGAGAGGAACATATAGAGAGAGAGGCACATAGAGAGAGAGAGGAACATAGAGAGAGAGGAACATAGAGAGAGAGGAACATAGAGAGAGAGAGGAACATAGAGAGAGAGGAACATAGAGAGAGAGAGGAACATAGAGAGAGAGGAACATTAGAGAGAGAGAGGAACATAGAGAGAGAGGGACATAGAGAGAGAGAGGTACATAGAGAGAGAGGTAAAATAGAGAGAGGAACATAGAGAGAGAGGAACATAGAGAGAGAGAGAGGAACATAGAGAGAGAGGAACATATAGAGAGAGGAACATAGAGAGAGAGGAACATAGAGAGAGAGGAACATAGAGAGAGAGGGACATAGAGAGAGAGAGGTACATAGAGAGAGAGGAACATAGAGAGAGAGGAACATAGAGAGAGAGAGGAACATAGAGAGAGAGAGGAACATAGAGAGAGAGAGGCACATAGAGAGAGAGGAACATAGAGAGAGAGAGGAACATATAGAGAGAGAGGAACATAGAGAGAGAGAGGAACATAGAGAGAGAGGAACATAGAGAGAGAGGAACATAGAGAGAGAGAGGAACATAGAGAAAGAGGAACATAGAGAGAGAGGAACATAGAGAGAGAGGAACATAGAGAGAGAGAGGAACATAGACAGAGAGAGGAACATAGAGAGAGAGGCACATAGAGAGAGAGAGGAACATAGAGAGAGAGGAACATAGAGAGAGAGAGGAACATAGCGAGAGAGGAACATAGAGAGAGAGGAACATAGAGAGAGAGGAACATAGAGAGAAAGTGGTACATAGAGAGAGAGGAACATAGAGAGAGAGGGACATAGAGAGAGAGAGGTACATAGAGAGAGAGAGGAACATAGAGAGAGAGGAACATAGAGAGAGAGGATCATAGAGAGAGAGAGGGACATAGAGAGAGAGAGGAACATAGAGAGAGAGAGGCACATAGAGAGAGAGGAACATAGAGAGAGAGAGGAACATAGAGAGAGAGAGAGGAACATAGAGAGAGAGAGGAACATGAGAGAGAGAGGAACATAGAGAGAGAGAGGATACATAGAGAGAGAGGAACATAGAGAGAGAGGAACATAGAGAGAGAGGAACATAGAGAGAGAGAGGTACATAGAGAGATAGGAACATAGAGAGAGAGGAACATAGAGAGAGAGGAACATAGAGAGAGAGAGGAACATAGAGAGAGAGAGGAACATAAAGAGAGAGAGGAACATAGAGAGAGAGGAACATAGAGAGAGAGAGGAACATAGAGAGAGAGGAACATAGAGAGAGAGGAACAGAGAGAGAGGAACATAGAGAGAGAGGAACATAGAGAGAGAGGGGAACATAGCGAGAGAGGAACATATAGAGAGAGGAACATAGAGAGAGAGAGGAACATAGACAGAGAGAGGAACATAGAGAGAGAGGGACATTGAGAGAGAGGAACATAGAGAGAGAGAGGAACATAGAGAGAGAGAGGGACATAGAGAGTGAGAGGAACATAGAGAGATAGGTAAAATAGAGAGAGAGGCACATAGAGAGAGAGAGGAACATAGAGAGAGAGAGGAAAAATAGAGAGAGAGCAACATAGAGAGAGAGAGGTACATAGAGAGATAGGAACATAGAGAGAGAGGAACATAGAGAGAGAGAGGAACATAGAGAGAGAGAGGAACATAGAGAGAGAGAGGAACATAAAGAGAGAGAGGAACATAGAGAGAGAGGAACATAGAGAGAGAGAGGAACATAGAGAGAGAGGAACATAGAGAGAGAGGAACAGAGAGAGAGGAACATAGAGAGAGAGGAACATAGAGAGAGAGGGGAACATAGCGAGAGAGGAACATAGAGAGAGAGGCACATAGAGAGAGAGAGCAACATAGAGAGAGAGAGGAACATAGAGAGAGAGAGGGGGACATAGAGAGAGAGAGGAACATAGAGAGATAGGTAAAATAGAGAGAGAGGAACATAGAGAGAGAGAGGAACATAGAGAGAGAGAGGAAAAATAGAGAGAGAGCAACATAGAGAGAGAGGCACAAAGAGAGAGAGGAGCATAGAGAGAGAGATGAACATAGAGAGAGAGGAACATAGAGAGAGAGGAAAATAGAGAGAGAGAGGAACATAGAGAGAGAGGAACATAGAGAGAGGAACATGGAGAAAGAGAGAGGCACATAGAGAGAGAGGAACATAGAGAGAGAGAGGAACATAGAGAGAGAGAGGAACATAGAGATAGAGGAACATATATAGAGAGAGGAACATAGAGAGAGAGGAACATAGAGAGAGAGGAACATAGAGAGAGAGGAACATAGAGAGAGAGAGAGGAACATAGAGAGAGAGGAACATAGAGAGAGAGAGGAACATAGAGAGAGAGGATCATAGAGAGAGAGGAACATAGAGATAGAGGTACATAGAGAGAGAGAGGCATATAGAGAGAGAGGAACATAGAGAGAGAGAGAGAGGAACATAGAGAGAGGAACATAGAGAGAGAGGAACATAGAGAGAGAGAAACATAGAGAGGGGTACATGAGAGAGGGAACATAGAGAGAGAGAGGAACATAGAGAGAGAGGAACATAGAGAGAGAGGAACATAGAGAGAGAGAGGACATAGAGAGAGAGGAAAATAGAGAGAGAGGAACATAGAGAGAGAGAGGATCATAGAGTGAGAGAGGTACATAGAGAGAGAGAGGCACATAGAGAGAGAGGAACATAGATAGAGAGGAACATAGAGAGAGAGAGGAACATAGAGAGAGAGAGGAACATAGAGAGAGAGAGGAACATAGAGAGGAAACAATAGAGAGAGAGGAACATAGAGAGAGAGGGGAACATATAGAGAGAGGAACATAGAGAGAGAGAGGAACATAGAGAGAGAGATGAACATAGAGAGAGGGACATAGAGAGAGAGGAACATATAGAGAGAGAGGCACATAGAGAGAGAGAGGAACATAGAGAGAGAGGAACATAGAGAGAGAGGAACATAGAGAGAGAGAGGAACATAGAGAGAGAGGAACATAGAGAGAGAGAGAGGAACATAGAGAGAGAGGAACATTGAGAGAGAGAGAGGAACATAGAGAGAGAGGGACATAGAGAGAGAGAGGTACATAGAGAGAGAGGTAAAATAGAGAGAGGAACATAGAGAGAGAGGAACATAGAGAGAGAGAGAGGAACATAGAGAGAGAGGAACATATAGAGAGAGGAACATAGAGAGAGAGGAACATAGAGAGAGAGGAACATAGAGAGAGAGGGACATAGAGAGAGAGAGGTACATAGAGAGAGAGGAACATAGAGAGAGAGAGGAACATAGAGAGAGAGAGGAACATAGAGAGAGAGAGGCACATAGAGAGAGAGGAACATAGAGAGAGAGAGGGAACATATAGAGAGAGAGGAACATAGAGAGAGAGAGGAACATAGAGAGAGAGGAACATAGAGAGAGAGGAACATAGAGAGAGAGAGGAACATAGAGAAAGAGGAACATAGAGAGAGAGGAACATAGAGAGAGAGGAACATAGAGAGAGAGAGGAACATAGACAGAGAGAGGAACATAGAGAGAGAGGAACATAGAGAGAGAGAGGAACATAGCGAGAGAGGAACATAGAGAGAGAGGAACATAGAGAGAGAGGAACATAGAGAGAGAGTGGTACATAGAGAGAGAGGAACATAGAGAGAGAGGGACATAGAGAGAGAGAGGTACATAGAGAGAGAGAGGAACATAGAGAGAGAGGAACATAGAGAGAGAGGATCATAGAGAGAGAGAGGGACATAGAGAGAGAGAGGAACATAGAGAGAGAGAGGCACATAGAGAGAGAGGAACATAGAGAGAGAGAGGAACATAGAGAGAGAGAGAGAGGAACATAGAGAGAGAGAGGAACATAGAGAGAGAGGAACATAGAGAGAGAGAGGAACATAGAGAGAGAGAGGATCATAGAGAGAGAGAGGAACATAGAGAGAGAGGAACATAGAGAGAGAGGAACATAGAGAGAGAGAGGTACATAGAGAGATAGGAACATAGAGAGAGAGGAACATAGAGAGAGAGGAACATAGAGAGAGAGAGGAACATAGAGAGAGAGAGAGGAACATAAAGAGAGAGAGGAACATAGAGAGAGAGGAACATAGAGAGAGAGAGGAACATAGAGAGAGAGGAACATAGAGAGAGAGGAACAGAGAGAGAGGAACATAGAGAGAGAGGAACATAGAGAGAGAGGGGAACATAGCGAGAGAGGAACATATAGAGAGAGGAACATAGAGAGAGAGAGGAACATAGACAGAGAGAGGAACATAGAGAGAGAGGGACATTGAGAGAGAGGAACATAGAGAGAGAGAGGAACATAGAGAGAGAGAGGGACATAGAGAGTGAGAGGAACATAGAGAGATAGGTAAAATAGAGAGAGAGGCACATAGAGAGAGAGAGGAACATAGAGAGAGAGAGGAAAAATAGAGAGAGAGCAACATAGAGAGAGAGAGGTACATAGAGAGATAGGAACATAGAGAGAGAGGAACATAGAGAGAGAGAGGAACATAGAGAGAGAGAGGAACATAGAGAGAGAGATGAACATAGAGAGAGAGGAACATAGAGAGAGAGGCACATAGAGAGAGAGGAAAATAGAGAGAGAGAGGAACATAGAGAGAGAGAGGAACATAGAGAGAGAGGAACATAGAGAGAGAGGAAAATAGAGAGAGAGAGGAACATAGAGAGAGAGAGGAACATAGAGAGAGAGGAACATAGAGAGAGAGGAACATAGAGAGAGAGGAACATAGAGAGAGAGAGGAACATAGAGAGAGAGGAACATAGAGAGAGAGGAACATAGAGAGAGTCCCTTGCGTTACTTCCATTTCCGTTACATGACTTATTTAACTATTTTGGTAACTGAAGTCACATCCTTATACCCCAGGCTAGTTTATGACATCAGTGTGGCTGTACTAGTGTGGACTATCACTGTCATGGCAAGTATTCCCTATATGGGTGATTCTACAGAAGTCCCACCCCCAGAAACAGTTAAGTCTCCAAACTCACACCATTTATTTACATCATCAAGCCAATGCAATAACAAACATATTGTTAAATTAACATAGTACAAACTCATTGTTTATACACCTATGTAGACTGAGGTGGCTGTCCCAAACCCTGACTACTAAACTTCCTGTTAGAAAATAAAGCAATTCATTATTTATTTTAACACTATTATTTAAACATCTTGAGTTGTTCTATTATTACATTGAAAGCTACTGATCTAATTAGTAGTTTTTTGTTTATTTTAAAACATCTTTCTCCAATCCTCCAAGAGCCCTCTATGACATCTATTTGGCCAAAACATAGATGTCTATACTCTACTCTACTGTACTGTACTCTACTCTACTCTACTCTACTCTACTCTTTTCTACTCTACTCTACTGTACTGTACTCTACTCTACTCTACTCTACTCTACTCTACTCTACTGTACTGTACTCTACTCTACTGTACTGTACTGTACTCTACTCTACTCTACTGTACCCTAATGTACTGTACTCTACTCTACTAACTGTACTGTACTCTACTGTACTGTACTGTACTCTACTCTACTCTACTGTAATGTACTCTACTGTACTCTACTGTACTGTGTTCTACTATACTCTACTGTAATGTACTCTATTGTACTCTACTGTACTGTGTTCTACTGCACTATACTCAAGTTTTCTACTTTAGTTTCTTATAATTGAAGAAAGGGCCCATGGACTCTTGATCTAGTGGTCTTGGTCTTGATCTAGTCATCTTGGTCTTGATCTAGTCATCTTGGTCTTGATCTAGTCATCTTGGTCTTGATCTAGTCATCTTGGTCTTGATCTAGTCATCTTGGTCTTGATCTAGTCGTCTTGGTCTTGATCTAGTCGTCTTGGTCTTGATCTAGTCGTCTTGGTCTTGATCTAGTCGTCTTGGTCTTGATCTTGTCATCTTGGTCTTGATCTAGTCGTCTTGGTCTTGATCTAGTCGTCTTGGTCTTGATCTAGTCGTCTTGGTCTTGATCTTGTCATCTTGGTCTTGATCTAGTCATCTTGGTCTTGATCTAGTCGTCTTGATCTTGATCTTGTCAACTGCAACGCTGCTGGGTTTTTCACGTTCAACAGGTTCCTGTGTGTATAAAGAATGGTCCACCACCCAAAGGACATTCAGCCAAGTTGACACAACTTTGCGAAGCATTGGACTCAACATGGGCCAGCATCCCTGTGGAACACTTTCGACACCTTGTAGAGTCCATGCCCCGACGAATTAAGGCTGTTCTGAGGGCAAAAGGGGGAAGCGGGGAGGGGGGGAGGAAGGTGTTCGTAATGTTTGGTATACCCAGTGTTTGTCTACCTGACATATGTTGGAAGACGTGTGCTGAAAGTTTTGGAAAAATAGGATACACATTTTACCAAACACCTCTCTGTCTCTGTCTCTCTCTCTCTCTCTCTCTCTCTCTCTCTCTCTCTCTCTCTCTCTCTCTCTCTCTCTCTCTCTCTCTCTCTCTCTCTCTCTCTCTCTCTCTCTCTCTCTCTCTCTCTCTCTCTCTCTCTCTCTCTCTAATTTAATCTTCAAAGGTACATGTTCCACCACTTCTACCAGAGCATTAGGGTTGTTCACCTAACAGAGCATTAGGGTTGACAAATGGAAAATGTTAATTTGATCAGGAAAGAGAGAAAATACGTGTTCATCCATTTTCAGTTCAGTTAGACGCTCCTCCTCATCAGAACTAGACGCTCCTCCTCATCAGAACTAGACGCTCCTCCTCATCAGAACTAGACGCTCCTCCTCATCAGAACTAGACGCTCCTCCTCATCAGAACTGATCACTGTTATGCTGAAATCTGCTTTTTCAATGTTCATAATGTGAGTAGTTACATAATGAAGGCCTATCATGAAAGAGAGGAGTGTCTGGACAATGAATGAGAGTAAATGCAGTTATTACCCTGTTCCATTTGGACTAAAAAGAGGACTGTTGGAAATAAATTAGCTATGGAAATGTAATAAAAGAACAAACCAGGATGACAATACAGTAAATTACGGAGTCAAATAAGAACTGAAATCCCTCAAGATGTCACGAACAGAAGAGGACCCAAGAGCGCAAGTTCAAATTCAGAGTTCTTTATTCAAGGTTACAGGCGGGAAGAGGAGTCCCAGGGGTGTCAGGGGTCTTTCAGGGTCCTCCTGTGGGTACCTGTGCTCCGGGGGTCACCAAATGTCCGGGGGTGTCCAGTCCAAGTGCTTAGTGTGTGTGTTCCCCAGTGATGGAGCGGCGTATCGGGCTGAGGGTGGTGAAACGTCTGGGCACGCTCATCTGGTGGTCGGAGACCTGGGGGACACACACACACAACAGCAATATGAATGGCAGGCAGAAGTACAGATCAGGGCTGGGCAAATATCGTGGTGAGAGACAGAAGGCAGAAACGAAAGTTACCGGAGGGGCTGAAGATCGGAGAGTAGTCGAGGTCCAGAAGGCAGGTTGGGATAGACGGGGCAGTAGAACAAGGAGGCAGTCAAGAAAGGATCGGTATCACAAACAGGAGTCAGAGCGCAGACAGGCAGGTTACTGGTCCGGGTTTGAAGACGATCTGACAGGGCTTGGCTGAAAACCAGGGCTTGATATACTGGGAGAGGTAGTGGGGAAATGCAGTTCAGCTGGCCAGGTAACAAGAGCAGAGCAGGGCAGGTGGAGCTAGTTAGGCTGAGTAGAGAGAGGGAGGTGAGCAGAGTGGAAGATAATTGAATGCAATTAATGTTGCTACCAGGGAGAGAGAGTGCTCATGACAGGACCCCCCCTCCAAGGGACGGCCCCAGAAGTCCCAAGAACAACATCATGCCGGGAGGGTGGAGGGGAGCAGGCGGCGGGTCAGAACTCCTCCGAGCGGTCCGAGTGAATCTCCTCATCCTCAGAAGGAGCTGGAGGGTCACGGTCGGGAGACAGGACAGGCACTGAGACAGGAGCAGGGCGGGCCGGACGGCTAGGAACCCCTCTTGGACGGCCCCTACGGATTGCAGGCTGATCAGGATGTAGTCGGTGGAAGTCAGTGATAAGGGTCCGGTCCACTATCCTCCTGGCCGGGATCCAGGTCCTCTCCTCTGGACCATATCCCTCCCAATCAACGAGGTACTGGAGACCCCTACCCCTTCGCCTAGAGCGGAGCAGCCGCCGGACGGTGAAGACAGGACCGCCATCTACGAGGCGCGGAGGAGGTGGCGCCGGAGCTGCAGGGACCAGGGGACTTTCATGGACCGGCTTGACCTTGGAGACGTGGAAGGTGGGGTGGACCCGCATGGAAGCGGGCAACTGAAGTCGGACCGCCGTTGGACTGATGACTTTCTGCACAGGAAAAGGACCAATGAAGCGAGGGGCCAGCTTTCGTGATACAACCCGCAGCGGCAGATCCCGGGCAGACAGCCAGACCTTCTGACCAACCCGGTAAGTAGGTGCTGGGGTCCTCCGTCGGTTGGCACCGACGGCGCAGCTGGTTCCAGACTTCAGGAGCACAGTGCGAGCCTGGGCCCAAGTGCGGCGGCAGCGGCGGGCATACGCAAGAGCAGACGGACAGGTGGCATCCGCCTCCTGGCTGGCAAACAGTGGAGGTTGATACCCGTAGACACACTGAAAGGGGGGAGAGCCCGGTGGAGGAACTGGTGAGTGAATTATGGGCATATTCCACCCAGAGCAGGTGTTGAGCCCAGGCCCGGGGATTTTGGGAAGCCACACACCTCAGTGCCTTCTCCAGCTCCTGGTTCATGCGTTCAGTCTGGCCGTTTGACTGCGGGTGGAATCCAGACGATAGGCTGGCGGTGGCCCCAAGGAGATGACAGAACTCCTTCCAAAAGGTTGCTGAGAATTGCGGGCCCCGGTCTGACACTATATCCTGGGGTAGGCCATGGATACGAAACACATGTTCCAGGACCACCTGGGAGGTCTCTTTAGCAGAGGGTAGTTTGGGAAGGGGCACGAAGTGGGTCATCTTACTAAAGCGGTCAACAATGGTAAGGATGACTGTGTGTCCGTCAGAGGGCGGAAGGCCCGTAACAAAGTCCAGTGAAACGTGGGACCAGGGCCTCTTGGGTATGAGTAGGGGTTGCAGCAACCCAGCAGGAGGCTGGTTGGGAGTCTTGTTTCGGTTACAAGTGGGACAAGCTCGGATGAATTCTCGGACATCCCGTCTCATCCCCCGCCACCAGAACCGCTGGCGGACCAGATGAAGGGTGCGAGTGATGCCGGGATGACAGGCCAGACGGGATTCGTGCCCCCACTGAATCACAGGTGACCTGAGATTTGCTGGAACAAACAGACGGTTGGGGGCGCTGGTGCTTGGACCTGGCTGGTCCCGAAGAGCCTCCATGACCTGCTTCTCGATCTCCCAGGTGAGGGCCGCTACGACCAAGTGGCTGGGAAGAATGGGAGCTGTCATGGCGGTGGTCTCGTCCTTCTGAAACATCCGGGAAAGAGCATCAGGTTTGATGTTGCGAGATCCCGGGCGGTAGGAGAGCGTGAAATTGAAGCGCGTAAAGAACAGAGACCACCGCTGTTGACGGGAGTTCAGCCTCCTGGCTGTTTGGATATACTCCAGGTTCTTGTGGTCTGTCCACACTACGAATGGTTCCTTTGACCCCTCTAACCAGTGCCGCCATTCTTCAAGGGCGAGCTTGACAGCCAACAGCTCGCGGTTCCCAATGTCGTAGTTGCATTCGGCAGGGGTTAGCCGACGGGAGTAGAAGGCACAGGGGGTGCATCTTGCCATCCTCAGCTGCTCTTTGAGAAAGCACTGCACCCACTCCCACGTCCGAAGCATCTACCTCCACCACAAACTGCCTTGCTGCATCTGGCATCTGGAGGATGGGAGCAGAAGTGAAACATGTCTTGAGGATATTGAAGGCCTTATCAGCAGCTGATGTCCATTGGTACGGTTGTTTAGTGCTGGTTAGCGCCGTGAGGGGTGCAGCCACTGTGCTATAGTTTCTGATGAATCTCCTATAAAAGTTGGCAAAGCCCAGGAACTGTTGCAACTTCTTCCGAGACTCAGGAACTGGCCAGGAAGTGACAGCCGACACCTTCGTGAGATCCATCTGAATGCTGCCCTCGGTCACCACATACCCCAGGAATGAAACGGTCTTGGCATGGAACTCGCACTTCTCTGCCTTCACGAAAAGAGAGTTCTCCAGCAGGCGGCGCAGGACCAACCGGACGTGGTGCGTGTGTTCTGACAGAGTCTTTGAGAATATTAAAATATCGTCAAGGTACACAAATACGAACGTATTTAGCATGTCCCTGAGGATATCATTCACTAGGGCTTGAAAAACTGCTGGGGCATTGGTGAGGCCGAAGGGCATGACGAGATATTCATAGTGGCCGGTTGGTGTGTTGAACGCTGTCTTCCATTCGTCTCCCTCCCTCATCCGCACCAGATGGTAGGCATTGCGAAGGTCCAGCTTAGTGAATACAGTGGCTCCCTGCAGCAGTTCGAAGGCAGACGAAAGTAAGGGCAGTGGGTAGCGATTCTTAACCGTGATGTCGTTCAGACCCCGGTAATCTATGCATGGACGAAGAGAACCGTCCTTCTTGCCGACAAAGAAGAATCCCGCTCCCGCGGGGGAAGACGACGGTCTAATTATCCCGGAGGCAAGAGAGTCATTAATGTAGTCCTCCATGGCCTTTCTTTCCGGGGCTGACAGTGAATACAGACGACCCTTGGGAGGTGCTGTGCCAGGCAGGAGATCAATCGCGCAGTCATAGGGTCTGTGTGGGGGGTAGAGATGTCGCCTTGGATTTGTTGAACACCTCTTTCAGGCTGTGGTAACAGGCCGGAACATTGGATATGTCGGAGGTAGCGCTAGATCCTTCCCGGTGAACGGGCAGGGTGGCCCCCCTTAAACAGGTCTGGTGACAACTCCTTCCCCACTCACGGACTGTTCCTGTCTCCCAGTCGATGTGGGGGTTGTGCTGACGGAGCCACGGGTATCCAAGAATGAGTGGTTGGCCAGGTGAGTGTAGGAGGTGAAACTGGATGGACTCCTGGTGGTTTCCTGACAGCAGGATTGTCACAGGGGCGGAGATATGAGTGACAGTGCCAAGATGATGCCCATCCAGGGCTCGTGCAGGAATGGGTTGTGTCAGTTGATGATGGTTCACGCCCAGTTGCTGTGCAAGCTCAGGGTCCATGATGTTTGCTTCGGCCCGGAATCCACAAGGGCGGCCAATGTATGAGTCTTGTCAGAAAGCTGAAGGCGGAGATGAAGCAGGGTCTTTCGGATGGAGGGAGACTGAAGGCTTGTTGAGCTCACCCGGATCTCCCCTACACCTGGTGAGCTGCGGCTTTTGCCGGACAAGTAGCGACACGGTGATTCTCGCCACCACAGTAGAGGCAAAGGTTGGAGCTTAGACGGCGCCCGACGCTCCTCGGGGAGTCAGAGAGGCACGGCCAATCTCCATGGGCTCAGGCTGATTGAGTTGGCTATGGGACTTGACAGGCAGGGGCTGGACAGAAGCGGTATCGACCCGAGTACGGATGGCAGGTTGACTGAGACGGCCCTTCTCCCTCCTCCGGGTCTGTATACGGCGGTCAATGCGAACGGCAAGGTCAATGGCGGCATCAAGCGTTGAGGGCGGGTCATGGGAAACAAGCTCGTCCTCTGATATAGTCCGCCAGGCTATGGAGGAAGGCTTGCACCAGTGCCTCTGGGTTAAACGAGCTTTGACTGGCCAGGGTACGAAAGTCAATGGAGAAGTCTGCCACTGTCCGATTGCCCTGACGGATGGTGAGCAGAGCTTGTGACGCTCGGCTGTTGGCGAGCCTAGGTCAAAGACCTTTAACATCTCCTCCTCAAAGGCACTGAAGGAGGCACAGGCTGGGGTTTGCCGGTCGAATTCCGCCGTTCCCCACAACCGAGCTCGACCGGTGAGATGTGTGATGACATACCCCACCTTGGCTCCCTCTGTTGAGAAAGTCCTGGGCTGTAGTGCAAACTGGATTCGGCAGCTGCTCAAGAATGGTCTTACTTGCTTCTGGTTGCCATCAAAACGTTCCGGGTTCCCAATCCTTGGTTCAGGAGCGTGGGGATCTGGTGGCAGCACTGCCGGGCCTGCAGCATTGGGACCTCCAGCGGAGGGATGAAGGAGTATCGGTGGTACAGGAACAAAAGGACCAGGGGGGGTGCAGGTGGAGTAGCCGGGCTTGAGAGTAGTTGCAGGGCTTGGGCTAGCTGTTGTTGCTGCAGTTGGAACTGTTGTTGCTGCTGGTTGAATAGCTGGAGAAGGGAAGCGATGTCGCCAGCCATCCGATTTATGTCTCCCTCAGAGCGTTCCAGTCGCTGTAGGGCAGTCCTCTCTGGCTCTTCCTCCATCGTGGTCAGGGAGTGCGCTGGGTCCATGATGGTCAGATCGTTCTGTCACGAACAGAAGAGGACCCAAGAGCGCAAGTTCAAATTCAGAGTTCTTTATTCAAGGTTACAGGCGGGAAGAGGAGTCCCAGGGGTGTCAGGGGTCTTTCAGGGTCCTCCTGTGGGTACCTGTGCTCCGGGGGTCACCAAATGTCCGGGGGTGTCCAGTCCAAGTGCTTAGTGTGTGTGTTCCCCAGTGATGGAGCGGGCGTATCGGGCTGAGGGTGGTGAAAACGTCTGGGCACGCTCATCTGGTGGTCGGAGACCTGGGGGAACACACACACACAACAGCAATATGAATGGCAGGCAGAAGTACAGATCAGGGCTGGGCAAATATCGTGGTGAGAGACAGAAGGCAGAAACGAGTTACCGGAGGGGCTGAAGATCGGAGAGTAGTCGAGGTCCAGAAGGCAGGTTGGGATAGACGGGGCAGTAGAACAAGGAGGCAGTCAAGAAAGGATCGGTATCACAAACAGGAGTCAGAGCGCAGACAGGCAGGTTACTGGTCCGGGTTTGAAGACGATCTGACAGGGCTTGGCTGAAAACCAGGGCTTGATATACTGGGAGAGGTAGTGGGGAAATGCAGTTCAGCTGGCCAGGTAACAAGAGCAGAGCAGGGCAGGTGGAGCTAGTTAGGCTGAGTAGAGAGAGGGAGGTGAGCAGAGTGGAAGATAATTGAATGCAATTAATGTTGCTACCAGGGAGAGAGAGTGCTCATGACACAAGACTTATAGTAAATATAGTTTAAAACACAGAACTAATAAAGTCTATTACATGTAGCCTACCCAAGTTCAAGCCAACTTCCATCATTTTAATAACTGGCAGACTGCCAAGTGTAAAATGTAATAAACTATGGAATATGTTGGGTAAAATAAAGTGAAGAATTGCCAGCAGTAAATTGAGGAAGCTTTTCTGTATCTTAATTCTTTTTATTAATCAAATACACCATACTGGAGCAAATGTCTCTGAAAATATCACAAATAGATTGTTCTTTCATTCATGAATTTATAGGGTTGGTGAAAATCTCTACATTAGTGACTATGAGCATCTTTCTTTTGTTTAGTCATGGGTTTGGGTTCAGGTTTACGAGGAGAGGAGTAGGGGGTTAAGGACAGGACAGACCAACACCAACACCGGCGGTGTGCAGTAGATAATCTGCTAGGTGTCGATGAACGGTGGCGATTCAACATGTAGAATCGTCGGTAAATGAACAGAAACTGACGGCCGTGGTTCCGTTGTCAGAGGCGATAGGACAGACACCTGCTGCACACGGCCCACGTTCGTTATGGTCTGTATGAACCTTTAGGCTGTGTCAAGGAGCAGAATGTACTGTTAGCCACGTCAGGACAAAAACATTTACATGCATACATACATGGTAGCTTTACAAATACACCAAGAGAGTGCTCATCATGGTATTACGTTTCCACAACAAACAAAAAAAAAGCCACGGATACTTTTTAACCTAGTCTTCTTTTATATACCACCGTCAT
Organism: Coregonus clupeaformis; assembly: GCF_020615455.1. Classification (NCBI taxonomy): domain Eukaryota; kingdom Metazoa; phylum Chordata; class Actinopteri; order Salmoniformes; family Salmonidae; genus Coregonus; species Coregonus clupeaformis. Next base: position 36,492,629 of record NC_059211.1, read on the forward strand.
AGAAACACGTTCTTCTTCACAACACTGAAAATATAGAACGAGGGAATACCAGGCTGGAAGGAAAGCAGGAGAGACAAAGAAAAGAGAACACATTTAAAGGAGACAGTAGTTTCTAAAAACAAAAACAGATGTGCAACTTGTGTGCAGATTTGAAAAACAACTGCAACTTTGATCAGCTGTCTTTTTCTTTCTTTCTGTCTCTTTCTGTCCATCCACAAATCGGTTCCTCTTCCTCTTCCTCTCTTTCTTAATGTCCCTTTTAGTCCAATGTCCCTTTTAAGTCCTTTTAGTCCAGTGTCAGAATCATGGAGTCCTCAGAATCACATCTCAGGCGCATCATGCGCAGGGGTATGTCCACCCGTAAAAGGGAGTAGGGGTGGGGGGGCGAGGGTGGGTGTTGAACGGAGAGAAGCAGGGGTCTTGGTAGATTGAGGAGGCTGCCTGGGGGCTCAGGTAAGAGTCTGGGTGCCTGGAGAGCAGGGGGGGCTGGGGGCAGGAGGGATGGGTCAGCGATCCAAAAAGTATTGGGTGACAATGAGCTAGGGTTAAAATGAAGGCACGCATCCTGCTTCTTGCACACCTCCCTCCTAACACACCTGAGAGACAGGGATAAAGAGAAGAATTGTTAGTTGTTGAAAAATAAGTTTAACTGAAAATTCAACCGACAAAAAGATACATGACAACAATAATTAACAATCTTCACTTCTCCTGTCTTCCTGATATATTTTTAGTTATTATTTATCAGGATCCCCAATTAGATGTTGCTGAGGCTATGCTCCAAACAGGAAACAACACAACATAGCACTACATTTACATTACAATTCAGCCATTCAGCAGACGCTCCCATCCAGAGCGACCCACAGCTAGTGCATTCATCTAAAGAAAGCCAGGCGAGACAACCACATGTCACAGTCGTATCCCAAATCCCAACCCACATATCACATATCACTACATAATACAATACATAATATATGCAAAATACAAAAAAATGTCTGTGTGTCTCTCCACATTCCCCGTCGTACCGTAAGGTGTTCTTTTATCTGGTTTTTGAATCTGGTTTTATTGCTAGCTTGAGTTACCTGGGGTGGCAGAGAGTTCCATGTAGTCATGGCTCTATTAAATATTGTGTGTTTCCCAGCCTCTGTTCTGGACCTGGGGACTGTGAAGAGACCTCTGGTTGCATGTCTTGTGTTGTACCGACGAGTGTCCGAACTGTGTGCCCACTACTTGAACAGACAGTACGATACCTTTAACATATCAACACCTCACACAAAGACCAATAGTGATGCATGTCAATCTCTCCTCAACTTTGAGCCAGGAGAGATTGACATGCATGTCATTCACATTCGCCCTCCATATACAACTAAGTGCAATACGTGCTGCTCTGTTTTGGACCAAATGCAATTTGCCTATGTCCTTCTTTGCTACACATGACCACAGTAGTCCAGGTGTGACAAAACTAGGGGCTGTAGGACCTGTCTGGTCGACTGAGATATCAAGAAATGCCTTAGCATGGACAGACCGCTTCCCACTTTAGTATCCATTGAGTCTATATGTTTTGACCATGACAGCTTGCTATCAAAGAGGACACCCAGCAGTTTAGTCTCCTCAACTTGCTCAATAGACACATTATTTAATAATAAATCCATGTGAGGTTTAGGGTTGAGCGAGTGGTTTGCCTCAAAAAGTATGCTTTTAGTTTTTTAGATATTTAGCAACAGCCTATTGCTAGTTACCCATTCTAAAACTGACTTTTTTATTGTTGCAGCTGACGTGTATACCTTTATTCAAGGTCAGTGGAAGGTCATTAGGAAACACAGAAAACAATAATGGTCCAAGCCGACTGCCCTGCGGTACACCACACTCAACCGAATTTGCATTAGAGGCTTCCATTTAAAAAAAAACATCTGTGTTCTATTGGATATGTAACTGTCCATCCATGATAAGGCAGAGGATGTTAATCCATAACAGCAATATGTTATGATCAATGATATCAAAGGCTGCACTGAAGTCTAACAAAACAGCTTCCACAATCTTCTTATTATCAATTTCTTTCAGCCAATCATCAGTCATTTGTGTCAATGCAGAGCATATTGAGTGCCCTTCCCTATAAGCATGCTCAAAGTCTGTTGTTAATATGTTTTCAGTAAAATAACATTGTATTTGGTTGAACACTATTTATTTCAAAAGTTTGCTAAGCACCGGTAACAGGCTGATTGGTCGGCTGTTTGAACCATTAAAGGGTGCGTTGCTATTTTTAGGCAGCGGAATGACCTTTGCCTCCCTCCAGGCCTGAGAGCACACTCCGTCTTCAAGGCTTAGATTGAAGATGTGGCAAACAGGAGTCGAAATGTATTCCGCTGCCAACGTCAGTAATTTACCATCCCGGTTGTCGGCACCAGGTGGTTTGTCCTAATTTATAGATAGCAATACTTTTTTCACCTCTTCCACACTAACTTTACGGAATTCAAAGCTACAGCGCTTGTCTTTCATTACTTGGTCCGTTATGCATGAATATGAAGGCACAACGTTTGTTGTTTGCGTGTCGTACCTACGTTTGCTAATCTTGTCAACAAGAAAGTTATTAAAGTTGTTGGCAATATCAAAGGATTTTCTTTATTATCATTATATCATTTATCATTGTTCCTTCTTCTTTTTGTTTAGTTTAGTTATGTGATTTCTCAATTTACACCGTGTGTTTGCCAATCTGCTGCGCTGCCAGTCATATTGCCCATTCCCTTGTCATTCCCTTATAACCTCATCCCTCTCAGCCATACAGAAGCAATCTATCTATATTTCTTGTGTCTGTCTTTATGAAGATTCCATTCGCTTTTGCCAGCTCCTTTAAAGCCTGCGCTTAATTTATTGATCAGTGAGGCTTTGAGAGACATCTGCTGCCCTTTTTCCTCTGCATTAACTTTAAAGCACATTTATAAAGTGAGTATTTATTCCTAGAATTTTAACAATACTCTAACAAACACAACCCCAAGAGTATTAACTAAGTTCTCTGTGAAGGAGAAAGATCAAGAGGAACAAAGACAATTACAATGTGTCTGAGGAACCATTCTATTCTGTTTTGCTGTCAGAACAGTCAGACCATTCTATTCTGTTTTGCTGTCAGAACAGTCAGATCATTCTATTCTGTTTTGCTGTCGGAACAGTCAGACCATTCTATTCTGTTTTGCTGTCAGAACAGTCAGACCATTCTATTCTGTTTTGCTGTCAGAACAGTCAGACCATTCTATTCTGTTTTGCTGTCAGAACAGTCAGACCATTCTATTCTGTTTTGGTGTCGGAACAGTCAGACCATTCTATTCTGTTTTGGTGTCGGAACAGTCAGACCATTCTATTCTGTTTTGCTGTCAGAACAGTCAGACCATTCTATTCTGTTTTGCTGTCAGAACAGTCAGACCATTCTATTCTGTTTTGGTGTCGGAACAGTCAGACCATTCTATTCTGTTTTGCTGTCGGAACAGTCAGACCATTCTATTCTGTTTTGCTGTCGGAACAGTCAAACCATTCTATTCTGTTTTGCTGTCGGAACAGTGAGAACTTTTTTTTCATATTTCTCTTTTTGTTTTGAAGATTCTAGGGGGCAATTTACTCTTCCCCTCTTCTTCAATACTCTGCAACCACTGAGAAGGCTTTAGTCTATTAGTAATTGCGAAGCCCCACTTTGGGGCTAATTAGAGTGCTGTAGCTGGCTGGGACGGTCTGGTTCCCCAGAGTTCAGGCACTGGATGAGAAAGAAAGGTTATTTGTCTGTCCTGAACAAAGTGATTAGGGTGAAGCCGGGAAGCTACTTAATAAATGAGCATCAAATGTCCTGCGCTGCCGCCGACACCGCCGTGTAGCAGCAGCCGACACAGACAACAACAATTATGTCACCGTGAAATCACACAATGTTTTGTGCTGTTGAGACTGCTGAAAGAGTTACAACCACTCTGTGATTACTATAGTTCTGTTCTGTTCTGTTCTATAGTCCCCGTGTAGCTCAGTTGGCAGAGCATGGCGCTTGCAACGCCAGGGTTGTGGGTTCATTTCCCATGCGGGGGGGGGCAGTATGAGAATGTATGCACTCACTAACTTTAAGTTGCTCTGGATAAGAGCATCTGCTAAATGACAAAACATTTAAAAATGTAAGAGGAGGAGGATGGCTGCACACTATTAGGGGACCTTGCTATACTCCTGAGTGCATCCTGGATCCATCCCTAATACAGGAAAATAATAGAAAATAATCCACATCCAATAATGTGCCCCCTCAGCAAGATCATTTTAAGCGTGCACGCGCGTGTGTGTGTGTGTGTGTGCGTGTTTAATAATTCTCTCTATCGCTCCTATAATTAAAGCACCGGAGCCAATATTCAGATTGCATTTTAGCATTAATAATTCAGCTGGTTTCACTGCAATTGATGTTGGTGCATCAATAAACAATGAGTCCTCATATTTACTGCAGCCTGCGTGGTGAGAGAGACATGGTGGTGGAAGGGGTGAGCGTGAGGCTTAAACAGACATTTAAAATTAAGCCAGATAACGCAAAGGCTTTCAATTTGAATGTGAGCTGCTCTTAGTGCTGATTTGTAAAAGTGACGAGGCCCTAAAAGGCCTCATGATGGAGGGAGGGAGCAGAGGAGAGGAGAGGAGAGGAGAGGAGAGGAGAGGAGAGGAGAGGAGAGGAGAGGAGAGGAGAGGAGAGGAGAGGAGAGGAGAGGAGAGGAGAGGAGGGCTTAATGGAGTTCTCTCTCTCTCCCTGGCAGCTCCACTCAAGGTGAAATGCTCCTAGTCCCAACAATATCACTCCTCTCTTTCAGTAAGACTCAGATGTTCTCAGAGCACAGCTCCTCCCCCTACTGAACACACACACACAAACACACACACACACACACACACACACAGGCACTCGCACAAGGACGAACAAAGGGACGCACGCACTCAACTCACGCAACGGGCGGACCCACCCACCCACACACACACACACACACACACACACACACACACACACACACACACACACACACACACACACACACACACACACACACAATGTCCTCTCATACAGCCAGATGAAGCACTAACAAAGCTGTATTATGACCCAACGATATGATCACCTACTGGCATGGCAGACAGAGAGAGGGAATAAACTAATGTTATACTAATGTTATTATATAACATTAAACTAATGTTATTATGTTTGTGGTGCAGTAAAGTAAATGAATGGTCTGACAAGCTGGAGGGGAGATAAAATCCTGAACCAGGACAAGCCCAAAATAGCAGAATTAATAGCTGGCACTTTTGTAGCATTTCTATGACTACCCTGTTCATAATGCATTAGAAGTTAATTTATAACGCTATGTTGTGTGTTATAGTACATTATGAAGTCACGATTATTCATACAGAATGTTACCCGAACTTTTTCCTCATCATGCACAAACAGCATCGGATTTGTGCTATGGCATAATTCTCTATAACTTCTTATAAGCATGTGTGAACCTTTATCATTTCTTATAATGGGGCTTTTCCTCATCAACAAACAGCATGAGATCTGTGATGAACCCGTGGGCCATGCCGTCACATCTCAGACCTGGTACTGGACGTAATAAATCAATGCAGGCCGACTGCCACTCATCATGACGGAAAAGAAAAAAGACACAAAAAAAAAGGAAAAATCTATCGCCCCATCCAAAATTAAAATTAATCTTTGGTCAATAACATGTAATATCTATTTCAGCGCTGCTATCAGCAAAGGAGTAAATGAATCAATGTTGTCAATACATAATCATAAGTATGAAAAATGTTGTGAGAGAAATGAGAGAGATGGGTTTTTTTTTTTTCTATAGTTGCCTCAGCCACACCCCTTGCTTACTGATGTCAGGCTGGCATAGAATGTCATAGTATTTTAAGGGGATGATCGTCACTGTAACAAATTCACTCCCGATTGAATGACATTGCACTTTTCCTTGTCTGGCCCTATCGCCTATGTGGCTACAGTAAGTAACTAGCAGAGCCACGTTTTTTTTTTTTTTTTTTTGATGTTGCTGTTCTTTCATTTGAATGTTTTCTAATATTATCTTTATTTCTTGCCTCGGCTTTAAAGAGTAAATCTAAAGGGGCTGAGTTTTATTTTGTTTCACAAAACAAAGATTAAGAAGGTTCCAACTAGCTAGTTGTCATTCATTAGCTGACAGACAGAGGGTTCTGTTAGATAGGTTTCAAGCCTGACGAAGACCTTCAGGTCAAAACGTTGCACTCAAATAAACTGTGAGAACATTCCATCTTTCTCTCAGGTTTCAGGAGTGACAGGTGGCACCCCAGTTTGAGAACAACTGGCCAACAACCTCCAGTGCTCAAGCTACAAACACAGTTGTTTATTAGCTAGGGCTGGGAATTACCAGGGACCTCACCATATGATATTATTACCACACTGAGGGACCTCACCATACCATATTATCACCATACTGAGGGACCTCACCATACCATATTATCACCATACTGAGGGACCTCACCATGCGATATTATCACCATACTGAGGGACCTCACCATACCATATTATCACCATACTGAGGGACCTCACCATATTATCACCATACTGAGGGACCTCACCATACCATATTATCACCATACTGAGGGACCTCACCATACCATATTATCACCATACTGAGGGACCTCACCATACCATATTATCACCATACTGAGGGACCTCACCATACCATATTATCACCATACTGAGGGACCTCACCTTACCATATTATCACCATACTGAGGGACCTCACCATACCATATTATCACCATACTGAGGGACCTCACCATACCATATTATCACCATACTGAGGGACCATACCATATTATCACCATACTGAGGGACCTCACCATACCATATTATCACCATACTGAGGGACCTCACCATACCATATTATCACCATACTGAGGGACCTCACCATACCATATTATCACCATACTGAGGGACCTCACCATACCATATTATCACCATACTGAGGGACCATACCATATTATCACCATACTGAGGGACCTCACCATGCGATATTATCACCATACTGAGGGACCTCACCATACCATATTATCACCACACTGAGGGACCTCACCATACCATATTATCACCATACTGAGGGACCTCACCATACCATATTATCACCACACTGAGGGACCTCACCATACCATATTATCACCATACTGAGGGACCTCACCATACCATACTATCAACATACTGAGGGACCTCACCATACCATACTATCAACATACTGAGGGACCTCACCATACCATATTATCACCATACTGAGGGACCTCACCATACCATATTATCACCACACTGAGGGACCTCACCATACCATATTATCACCACACTGAGGGACCTCACCATACCATATTATCACCATACTGAGGGACCTCACCATACCATACTATCAACATACTGAGGGACCTCACCATACCATACTATCAACATACTGAGGGACCTCACCATACCATATTATCACCATACTGAGGGACCTCACCATACCATATTATCACCATACTGAGGGACCTCACCATACCATACTATCAACATACTGAGGGACCTCACCATACCATATTATCACCATACTGAGGGACCTCACCATACCATATTATCACCATACTGAGGGACCTCACCATACCATATTATCACCATACTGAGGGACCTCACCATACCATACTATCAACATACTGAGGGACCTCACCATACCATATTATCACCATACTGAGGGACCTCACCATACCATATTATCACCATACTGAGGGACCTCACCATACCATATTATCACCATACTGAGGGACCTCACCATACCATATTATCACCATACTGAGGGACCATACCATATTATCACCATACTGAGGGACCATACCATACTATCAACATACTGAGGGACCTCACCATACCATATTATCACCATACTGAGGGACCTCACCATACCATATTATCACCATACTGAGGGACCATACCATATTATCACCATACTGAGGGACCTCACCATACCATATTATCACCACACTGAGGGACCTCACCATACCATATTATCACCATACTGAGGGACCTCACCATACCATATTATCACCATACTGAGGGACCTCACCATATCATATTATCACCATACTGAGGGACCTCACCATACCATATTATCACCATACTGAGGGACCTCACCATACCATATTATCACCATACTGAGGGACCTCACCATACCATATTATCACCACACTGAGGGACCTCACCATACCATATTATCACCATACTGAGGGACCTCACCATACCATATTATCACCATACTGAGGGACCATACCATATTATCACCATACTTAGGTGCTGATACCGTATGTATTGCGATTCTCACGATTCTTATGATTCTATATATATTGTGATTCGATACTGTGATTTTATTGCGATTCGTGTCAGTATATTGCTCACCATGTCAGCTGCAGAGCGATAAGAGAGAGACAAGAGAAAAACTAGTTTTGATCAGTCATGTAAATTAAAGTGCTGAAAACATGTTGGCTCCCTATTTAAAAACAAGATGGACGACACACTATGAAGGACAAATAGCAGAGTTTTGGTGCTCAAGGATAATATAGTAATATTGTCAAAAATACTATCCTGATACATAACTGTATAGATCGCTATTATTAGCAGACAAAATGGACTAGGTTAGGTATGTAGGTTTCCAGAGCGATAGTGTGTACATACCTTCTGGTCGGGCAGTAGTGGGTTTGTCTGCAGTGAACTCAAATGTCCATTGATGAGTGCTGTGGGTCTGTCGTGTTCACAGAACAGACTGCCGTTGATGTAGTGGAACCTGTCCCCTGGGACCAGCCGGTTCCGGCAGGTAGAACACGTGAAACACTATGGGGGAACAGAGAGAGAGAGAGAACATGAATATACTGTGTGTGTGTGGGGGAGAGAAACTGTGGGGGGGGAGAGAAAAAGAGAGAGAGAATGTTAAACAGTGTGGGGGAGAGAGAGAGAGAGAGAGAGAGAGAGAGAGAGAGAGAGAGAGAGAGAGAGAGAGAGAGAGAGAACGTGAAAACACTGGGGATATAACGAGAGAGAGAGAGAGAGAGAGTGAGAGAGAGAGAGCGAGAGAGAGAGAGAGAGAGAGAGCGAGAGAGAGAGAGAATCCATCACATTGCCCCTTGCAAAACTGCATACCTCCACTCAATCCCTATGACCCGTCAAGCAATACGGTCAAGCCTGCACATGCCCACATCAATGCATACAAACATGACCAACTAAGCACATATTAATACACACAGACACGTTCACACACACAAACACACACACACACACACGCGCTTTAACCTAATGTACAAGTGAAAGTAATTATGGTAAAGCTCATTCCACTTTTTTATCTATAAATAACTCATGATATTATGATATTATGATTACTTATGATGATGAATTCATAAAGGGTGTCTTTACTAACCAAACTTGGGTTGTGCAACACTCTCAAATAAAGGCCATGTGCTAAACAGCTTCTAAAGTGTTTTAAACACTCTCTTATACCAGGTAACCTATGTACGCTTACACAAATTATTAACTTATAAATAATCCCTAAAGTTACCTATTACCAAGTGACTAGAAGTAGGTTTATAGCCTTAAAGTGCTATTGCTGATAGTGGGTACCTTTTACTGCTGTGGATTTCTAATAGGTTTATTTGAGGTCAGGGTTCATTAGACACCAAAGACACCACGTGGATTTCTCCAATAAGAAATTATATATTTTTTTTTGTTTTCCCGTTGCATATAATGCTATAAAAAATGTTTTGCATGCCCTAAAGAACACGACCCATGTTAGGTGTTAAAGGAGGTCAGAGGTCAGAGGTCAGAGAGAGGGCTCACCTTGAGATGGTACACATTTCCCTGTGCCCTCATGACCAGTTCACTGGCTGGAATGGACTGGCCGCAAGCACTGCATGCCCCACTGTTCCCAAATAACCTAGAAAACACATTAGAAATACAACCATTAACATCACACTCTCACCTGTACATTCACCTGTACATTCAAATCTGTATTACTCCATAGATGGACGGCCTACTAAAGTGTGGGGGGAGAAAGCAGTGTACAATTTTCCATATAAAATGCAATAATTTCATTTTGCACTGCAATCTGTTGGAGAGATGTAGATCTGATCAACATACAAATAGAGTATCATGTTGTAAAAATGTATTCAGATTCCTGCTATGTTTTCCTGTGAGTATTTATATTTATTCCCACTATGACAGTAACCAAAAACAAGATTTGCTTTAAATGACTTCAATCCTCATGGAAAAGGCAATGACGGCCACATACACCCAACAAAATTGATATTTTTTTTATACGAGGGTAATAGAAAATCATAGCAATACTAGGAAACCAAATGAAACATCCTGCTAGTCTGCTTGCCTGCTCTCCAAAAAGCTTCTAGCGACTGAAACTACGTATTACCTTTCGCAGGGCATTTTTCTTGCTTGCTGATAATAACTAGGAACATAAGCAATCAGGGCCTAAGCGGATTTGATTGTACATCTAGGCGGAGACATAGTGCTTTTGCCATTAGGACTTGGGTAGACTGCTCTGTCAGTAGCCTTGTTTCCATTAGAAACCTGCAGCTACTGGGGTTGATATATAATGTGCATTGGTTAACCTTTTCAATCATGGTGTCAACACTTCAGATTTACTTCTGCTCATCTCTTTTGTCCCTAACCTACCTCTCTCTCTCTCTCTCTCTCTCTCTCTCTCTCTCTCTCTCTCTCTCTCTCTCTCTCTCTCTCTCTCTCTCTCTCTCTCTCTCTCTCTCTCTCTCTCTCTCTCTCTCTCTCTCTCTCTCTCTCTCTCTCCCCCTCCCTCCCTCCCTCCCTCCCTCTCTTGATAATGAAATGCTTGCTCCAACTTCCCTTCTATCTGCCTTCTGAGTCCACAATTTAGATTACTTCATCTCGCCGAGCAACAAACTGAATGAAATTTCGATTTGAGCAGAAAGTAATTTACTGGGATCTGGCCCCATTTGTCATCATATCTCACCGGGTGTTTGCTCTATCACTGCACTTATGCAATCAAATAAGACCACAGCATCTGACATGCTCAGGAGAGAGAGAGGGGGAGAGAGGGGGAGAGAGGGAGGAGAGAGAGGGGGAGAGAGGGAAAGAGAGGGGGAGAGAGGGGGGGAGAGAGGGAGAGGAGAGAGAGAGAGAGGGAGAGAGAGGGAGGAGAGAGAGGGGGAGAGAGGGAGAGAGAGGGAGGAGAGAGAGGGGGAGAGAGAGGGAGAGAGAGGGAGGAGAGAGAGGAGGAGAGAGAGGGGGAGAGAGGGAGAGAGAGGGAGAGAGAGGGGGGAGAGAGGGAGGGCGGGGAAGGAGAGAGAGGGGGAGAGAGGGAGGAGAGGGAGGGAGGGAGGGGAAGAGAGAGAGGGGGAGAGAGGGAGGAGAGGGAGGGAGGGGAGGAGAGAGAGGGAGAGAGGGATAGAGAGAGGGGAGAGAGAGGGAGAGAGAGAGGGGGAGAGTGAGATAAAGAGAGGGGAGAGAGGGGGAGAGAGAGAGGGGGAGAGAGAGGGAGGGGAGGAGAGAGAGGGAGAGAGGGATAGAGAGAGGGGAGAGAGAGGGAGAGAGAGAGGGGGGATAAAGAGAGGGAGAGAGGGGGAGAGAGAGAGGGGGAGAGAGAGGGAGGGGAGGAGAGAGAGGGAGAGAGGGATAGAGAGAGAGAGAGAGAGAGAGGGGGAGAGAGAGGGGAGAGCGGGATAGAGAGAGGGGGAGAGAGGGATAGAGAGAGGGGAGAGAGAGGGGAGAGAGGGATAAAGAGAGTGGTTAAATCGCAGATGAGGAATATATTTGTGATAGTTTCTTCTAAACCATTTAACTCCTAAAATGATTCTAAAATTAAATGAGCTGAATGATGTTATTCATTAGGAATATTCTGAGCAATATTCTTGTAGGAGTCTGTACCTATTTTGCTCACAAACAAATGAATTAAAGAGTGGACAAATGACACAAAGTACTGTAGGAGATGTAGCCTGGTCACAAACCAGGTTCAGCTGTCCCCTCTCTGACTGACTGTTGTTGTTAAATGTATTGACATGGAGTGACAGAGACTTCATTGGAAAGGGAACCACTAAAACGGCTTTCAATAGGAAGCTGAAGAAACACATTTTGTCTTGGCATCGATTGAAAGGGCTCAATCAAAACTCCATTTCAAAAACGAATTAGCTGGAAGACTGTTGTGACAACACTGCTGCCATTTCAGGGCCTTAGCTGGGGTAGACATGGTGTGTGTGTGTGTGTGTGTGTGTGTGTGTGTGTGTGTGTGTGTAGGAAGAGGAGAGGGAGACAGATGTCTTTGTTTTAACACTACAGAGAAGCACCACAATGTTACCTCTTATATTATCTCCCCCCTGTTGAATTCCAGAAGGTAAGTAATTCGGTTTGTGTACAGACAAAAACAATAACTAAAAATGCGGATACTGTAAATCTTGCAGTCTATAGGGTGACATTTCACAAACAGGAACCGCTTGTTGTCAAAACATGCACAACACATCAAACTCAAGTTATAGAATATGGTCTAATTTGATTGGATATAAGAAAAGCGCAGTGATGGCGCAAACAACCTGTGAGATAGACACAGGAAATGAAAACAACACTTTGTTACCGTGTTGTTGTTTTTCCCTGTCATCGTTCACTTTGTGACTGACAGGCGCCTGTCCTATCATGAGGTCGTTAGAAGATGCATGTCGTTCATTCTAGCGGGAGAGGGATCGCCTGACTAGCGAATTGAAAAGTAGTCCAGTTAATTTAAGTGGGAAAAGTACCCTGCTGAAAATGACTCTGTAATCGGCTGTTTAGCCGACAGCCGGTGCCAGTGGAAAACACTGAGCTCTGTTTTGTGCTACAGTAACTTTTATAGGACTTTTAGATATATAGTCACAGTTTTCTATAGTCATTTTGATTTTTCATTTGTGTAGAAATATACCTGGTCCTTGACCAGAATCACAAAATCCAATCAAAATAAAATGTTATTCATATTCACATGCTTCTTAAACAACAGGTGTAGACTAACAGCGAAATGCTTACTCACGGCACTACCCAACATTGCATACTGCAGCAGAGCTCTTCTCAGTCAAAAGTTTGGACAAAACCTACTCATTCAAGGGTTTTTCTTAATTTTTGTACTATTTTCTACATTGTAGAATAATAGTGAAGACATCTAAACTATGAAATAACACATATGGAATCATGCAGCAACCAAAAAGGTGTTAAACAAATCAAAATATATTTTATATTTGAGATTCTTCAAAGCAGCCACCCCGTTGCCTTGATGACAGCTTTGCACACTCTTGGCGTTCTCTCAACCAGCTATCTAAACTTTTGACTGAATCCAAATTCACAGAATCCTAAAAATCATTATTTTCATCTAACCACACATTTCTCCAGACAGCATTCATGTATTTTAGGGGCTGTATTAAACAAAGATAATAAAGACTTTGGAAGGAAGATTTTCTCCCCCTTCCTCCTTTTCATTCCATCCTGCCATCCCTGGGCCTCTACACATATCAGGTTAATCAGCAGGCAGGCATAACTGCTGATAGTATTTGATTTAGAGGGCTGCTCAATGAAGTTCCTATCAGTCTGGACTTGGACTCTAACGGTCTCTGCTTTCCATTGAGCTGCTGTATTGGGGTGGAGGGTGTAGACGGGATGAGGGGATGACGGGGAGGACAGGGGGAGGACAGGGGGGAGGACAGGGGGGGGGAGAGAAAGGGATGAGGAAGCCCCAGGTCAGTATAATTAAGGTCTGGGGACTCTTTAACGACATGACTGGTTTTCAGTTCCTTTTCCCCTCCAAATCAGAGGTTCAGAGATTCACAGGTTCAGAGGTTTCAATGGGTTCCTTTGTTGTTTTTCAAGCCATTTGCCTGAACAATCAATCATAGGACATTGGGAGGATGGTTTTGTCAACCAACAGGGGGGGCTATGCAGTGATTTATTTGTGTTTCCCCTCCCACACAGGGGATCTGAATAAGAGATACTACAAGCTACCGTATGTCTTTCATTAAAAAGAGAATTTGGTGCTGTCTACTGTCTGTCTACAGGAGGCAAGGACTACTGGGTTTCAAATCTGACTGAGTGTGCCAGGTGATTTGAAATATAGCATCACAGCTTGTTGTGTTGTTAGGCTGTCTGGCCTCGTTCCGTCGCTCGCTCGCTGAGGCTTTTTGAAGCGGGGGTGAAATAACCACAGAACAATGATTTCTGCGTCACAGTCCATTAAAAAAATGCCTCTCTACATCGGCAGCCAAAGCACCTTAAAAGCACTAAGGCCATATTGATACTTAAACAGGGCTTTACATAATGACAAGAGCTGTATTAGAGTTAGAGAGGTTGGGAGGAGGGGGGAGGAGAGGGGATGGTGAGAGGAGAGGGGGGAGGCAGGGGAGAGGAGGGAGGTGGGGGGGGATCAGCCAATTACACTTGGATAATTTAGAGGAACAGATCTGGCCCCTGGTGAATTGAAGGCCTTGAATTAATTCTGTTATGACAAATCAAGATAAACGTTTTGCCTAAATTGCATGCGATTTAATTAATTTCTGAAATCCCGGTTCTTTCCCTTTCCCTAATACTTCACATGTTCCTGTTGCTGTCATAGTGCTGCAAACTTCAAAGTGATATTAAATAACCAACTATTACATTTACCTAGCAGCACATTCTATTAGAAAAGTGCGATTTAATTACCTTGTCTCTATTCAATTAAAAGGGACAGTGTTCATTTTACGTCCAAATCCACCCGACATGATTGCTACGCTAGATTCATTAATTATTTCTCTCTCTTCACTCAAACCAGCCAACACAAATAATACCACCTCTGACTTAAACACAACAGTAAGTAGAGCTAGTGAAAGCTGTATTGGTGGGTTGTTTTACACGGACAGAGACACACAGGGGCGTCCCAAATGGTACCCTATTCCCTATATACGGCACTACTTTTGACCAGAGCCCTATGGGAGAACGAAAGAGGGCTATGGACCCTGGTCAAAAGTAGTGTACTACATAGGGGTATTCAACTCTTTCCCTACGAGGTCCGGAGCCTGCTGCTTTTTCTGTTCTACCTGATAATTAATTACACACACCTGGTGTCCCAGGTCTAAACCAGTCCCTGATTAGAGGGGAACAATGGGGGGGAACAGTGGAACTGGCTTTGAGGTCCAGAGTTGAGTTTGCAGGGACTAGGGTGTCATGGGCCCTGGTCAAAAGTAGTGCACTATATACAGTGGGGAAAAAAAGCATTTAGTCAGCCACCAATTGTGCAAGTTCTCCCACTTAAAAAGATGAGAGAGGCCTGTAATTTTCATCATAGGTACACGTCAACTATGATAGACAAAATGAGAAAAGAAAATCTAGAAAATCACATTGTAGGATTTTTAATGAATTTATTTGCAAATTATGGTGGAAAATAAGTATTTGGTCAATAACAAAAGTTTCTCAATACTTTGTTATATACCCTTTGTTGGCAATGACACAGGTCAAACGTTTTCTGTAAGTCTTCACAAGGTTTTCACACACTGTTGCTGGTATTTTGGCCCATTCCTCCATGCAGATCTCCTCTAGAGCAGTGATGTTTTGGGGCTGTCGCTGGGCAACACAGACTTTCAACTCCCTCCAAAGATTTTCTATGGGGTTGAGATCTGGAGACTGGCTAGGCCACTCCAGGACCGTGAAATGCTTCTTACGAAGCCACTCCTTCGTTGCCCGGGCGGTGTGTTTGGGATCATTGTCATGCTGAAAGACCCAGCCACGTTTCATCTTCAATGCCCTTGCTGATGGAAGGAGGTTTTCACTCAAAATCTCACGATACATGGCCCCATTCATTCTTTCCTTTACACGGATCAGTCGTCCTGGTCCCTTTGCAGAAAAACAGCCCCAAAGCATGATGTTACCACCCCCATGTTTCACAGTAGGTATGGTGTTCTTTGGATGCAACTCAGCATTCTTTGTCCTCCAAACACGACGAGTTTAGTTTTTACCAAAAAGTTCTATTCTGGTTTCATCTGACCATATGACATTCTCCCAATCCTCTTCTGGATCATCCAAATGCACTCTAGCAAACTTCAGACGGGCCTGGACATGGACTGGCTTAAGCAGGGGGACACGTCTGGCACTGCAGGATTTGAGTCCCTGGCGGCGTAGTGTGTTACTGATGGTAGGCTTTGTTACTTTGGTCCCAGCTCTCTGCAGGTCATTCACTAGGTCCCCCCGTGTGGTTCTGGGATTTTTGCTCACCGTTCTTGTGATCATTTTGACCCCACGGGGTGAGATCTTGCGTGGAGCCCCAGATCGAGGGAGATTATCAGTGGTCTTGTATGTCTTCCATTTCCTAATAATTGCTCCCACAGTTGATTTCTTCAATCCAAGCTGCTTACCGATTGCAGATTCAGTCTTCCCAGCCTGGTGCAGGTCTACAATTTTGTTTCTGGTGTCCTTTGACAGCTCTTTGGTCTTGGCCATAGTGGAGTTTGGAGTGTGACTTTGAGGTTGTGGACAGGTGTCTTTTATACTGATAACAAGTTCAAACAGGTGCCATTAATACAGGTAACGAGTGGAGGACAGAGGAGCCTCTTAAAGAAGAAGTTACAGGTCTGTGAGAGCCAGAAATCTTGCTTGTTTGTAGGGAGACCAAATACTTATTTTCCACCATAATTTGCAAATAAATTCATTAAAAAACCTACAATGTGATTTTCTGGATTTTTCTTTCTCAATTTGTCTGTCATAGTTGACGTGTACCTATGATGAAAATTACAGGCCTCTCTCATCTTTTTAAGTGGGAGAACTTGCACAATTGGTGGCTGACTAAATACTTTTTTTCCCCACTGTAAGGGATAGGTTGCTATTTGCAATGCACCCTGACAGCCCTACAGAGTGACAGCGTTTGGCCCTATACACAGCGTTTGGCCCTATACACAGCGTTTGGCCCTATACACAGTGTTTGGCCCTATACACAGCGTTTGGCCCTATACACAGCGTTTGGCCCTATACACAGTGTTTGGCCCTATACACAGTGTTTGTGGTGTGTCTGTGTGATTGATGTTAGCTGGGTATCATCTCAGGTCAGGCACGTCTCCCATTAGAAGTAATGTGATGCATTTTCACTCATGAGTCTCGATCAATGTGGAGCAGTTTTCACATCAGCTTTATTAATAAAAGTAAGAGATATAACTCCATTATTTATACTGCAAGAGCAATTTAATAATCCATTACAAGATGAGACACAGAAAAACTGAAACCCAGAAAAAACTGGCCTTCAAAATAATCCCCCCTTCTCTCTCTCTTTCATTCTCCTTCTCTCTATCTCCATCTCTCTCCATCTCTCTCTCTCAAAAGCCAATTTGGTTAATTAAATGTTTTGTTTGTTAAATGTGTGGACATATCATTTGAAGTAGAGAGGAGGGAGAGGAGGGAGTAGAGAGGAGGGAGAGGAGGGAGTAGAGAGGAGGGAGTAGAGAGGAGGGAGAGGAGGGAGTAGAGAGGAGGGAGTAGAGAGGAGGGAGAGGAGGGAGTAGAGAGGAGGGAGAGGAGGGAGTAGAGAGGAGGGAGTAGAGAGGAGGGAGAGGAGGGAGTAGAGAGGAGGGAGTAGAGAGGAGGGAGTAGAGAGGAGGGAGAGGAGGGAGTAGAGAGGAGGGAGTAGAGAGGAGGGAGAGGAGGGAGTAGAGAGGAGGGAGAGGAGGGAGTAGAGAGGAGGGAGTAGAGAGGAGGGAGAGGAGGGAGTAGAGAGGGAGGGAGAGGAGGGAGTAGAGAGGAGGGAGTAGAGAGGAGGGAGAGGAGGGAGTAGAGAGGAGGGAGAGGAGGGAGTAGAGAGGAGGGAGAGGAGGGAGTAGAGAGGAGGGAGATGAGGGAGTAGAGAGGAGGGAGAGGAGAGGAGGGGAGGGAGAGGAGAGGAGAGGAGAGGAGAGGAGAGAGAGGAGAGGAGAGGAGAGGAGAGGAGAGGAGAGGAGAGGAGAGGAGAGGAGAGGAGAGGAGAGGAGAGGAGAGGAGAGGAGAGGAGAGGAGGGAGTAGAGAGGAGGGAGAGGAGGGAGTAGAGAGGAGGGAGTAGAGAGGAGGGAGTAGAGAGGAGGGAGAGGAGAGGAGGGAGTAGAGAGGAGGGAGAGGAGGGGAGCCTGAGAGCAGATCTCATTAGATAAAACCCATCAGGACTAAAGCTAAATGGAGGGGGACTCTAATTAAATACTTTAATTGTGTGGACTTACTGTCAGATGTTTTTTTCTAACCTGCTTTCCTTTCCTTATCTCTCCTCAGATCACAGGCTAGTCTAGTGCAGAGAGAGGCAGGGGCTCTGTCCCCAATGGCACCCTATTCCCTATATAGGGCCCTGGTCAAAAGTAGTGATAGTGCACTATAAAGGGAATAGGGTGCTGTTTGGGACGCAACCTGTTTTTTAGGTCCTCTCACTCCCCTCTACCACCTAGCTCTCATTACATTACAAGTGGTAAGGTGTATCCTCTTC
Organism: Coregonus clupeaformis; assembly: GCF_020615455.1. Lineage (NCBI taxonomy): Eukaryota > Metazoa > Chordata > Actinopteri > Salmoniformes > Salmonidae > Coregonus > Coregonus clupeaformis. The sequence continues at coordinate 36,511,112 of NC_059211.1, forward strand.
TCCCTCCCTCCCTCCCTCCCTCCCTCCCTCCCTCCCTCACTCCCTCCCTCCCTCCCTCCCTCCCTCCCTCCCTCCCTCCCTCCCTCACTCCCTCCCTCCCTCACTCCCTCCCTCCCTCCCTCCCTCCCTCCCTCCCTCCCTCCCTCCCTCACCCCTCTCCATTTGAATTAGGTTGTAGTGCCATTATGAATGGAGTGACCCATTGACTTGATCCTTGTTGATGAGGAGAGGAGACACACAGAACCTCATCATCCCTGGAGGTCTTCTTATGGTGTATAGTACAGTGTATTATAGTAGTGTATTATAGTACGGTGTATTATAGTAGTGTATTATAGTAGTGTATTATAGTTGGGTGTATTATAGTAGTGTATTTTATTATAGTAGTGTATTATAGTAGTGTATTATAGTATGGTGTATAGTACGGTGTATTATAGTATGGTGTATTATAGTAGTGTATTATAGTAGTGTATTATAGTATGGTGTATAGTACGGTGTATTATAGTAGTGTATTATAGTAGTGTATTATAGTAGTGTATTATAGTAGTGTATTATAGTATGGTGTATTATAGTAGTGTATTATAGTAGTGTATTATAGTAGTGTATTATAGTATGGTGTATAGTACGGTGTATTATAGTATGGTGTGTGTAGTATGGTGTATTATAGTATAGTGTATAGTACAGTGTATAATTGTACAGTGTATAATATGGTGTATTATAGTATGGTGTATTATAGTACAGTATATAGTACAGTGTATTATAGTAAAGTGAATAGTATGGTGTATTATAGTACGGTTTATAGTACAGTGTATTATAATATGGTGTATTATAGCACAGTGTATTATAGTATAGTGTATAGTACAGTATATTATAGTATGGTGTATAGTATGGTGTAGTATAGTATAGTGTATAGTACAGTGTATACAGTACAGTGTATAGTATAGTGTATTATTGCATAGTACAGTGTATTATAGTACAATGTATTATAGTACAGAGTATAGTATGGTGTATTATAATATAGTGTATAATATAGTGTAGTATAGTACAGTGTATAGTATAGTTTATTATAGTATGGTGTATAGTACAGTGAATTATAGTACAGTGTATAGTATGGTGTAAAGTACAGTTTATAGTATGGTGTATAGTATGGTGTAAAGTACAGTTTATAGTACGGTGTATAGTATGGGGTAAAGTACAGTTTATAGAACGGTGTATAGTATGGTGTAAAGTACCGTTTATAGTACGGTGTATAGTGTGTAAAGTACAGTTTATAGTACAGTGTATAGTATGGTGTAAAGTACCGTTTATAGTACGGTGTATAGTGTGTAAAGTACAGTTTATAGTACAGTGTATAGTGTGTAAAGTACAGTTTATAGTACGGTGTATAGTGTGTAAAGTACAGTTTATAGTACGGTGTATAGTGTGTAAAGTACCGTTTATAGTACGGTGTATAGTATGGTGTAAAGTACTGTTTGTAGTACGGTGTATAGTGTGTAAAGTACAGTTTGTAGTACGGTGTATAGTATGGTGTAAAGTACAGTTTGTAGTACGGTGTATAGTGTGTAAAGTAAAGTTTATAGTACGGTGTATAGTGTGTAAAGTACAGTTTATAGTACAGTGTATAGTATGGTGTATAGTACAGTGTAATATAGTACAGTGTATAGTATGGTCTAAAGTACAGTTTATAGTACAGTGTATAGTGTGTAAAGTACAGTTTATAGTACGATGTATAGTGTGTAAAGTACAGTTTGTAGTACGGTGTATAGTATGGTGTAAAGTACAGTTTATAGTACGGTGTAAAGTGTGTAAAGTACAGTTTATAGTACGGTGTATAGTACGGTGTAAAGTACAGTTTATAGTACGGTGTAAAGTACGGTGTAAAGTACCGTTTATAGTACGGTGTAAAGTACAGTTTATAGTACAGTATAAAGTACAGTTTATAGTACGGTGTAAAGTACAGTTTATAGTACGGTGTAAAGTACAGTTTATAGTACGGTGTAAAGTGTGTAAAGTGTTTGTATCTACCTGCCTGTGTTGATACGTAGCAGCAGCAGTAACTAAGTATTAACTCAATTACTAGTAGTACAGTGTGTTTAGAGCATTCAAATTATAGGCATAGTTGATCATAGTAAAACAAAATATTTGCAGATTTAACCGTCCCTTTCTGTAAGACAAAAAATATCAGAAAATACGAAATCCTCTTATTACGATAAATATTTATAAAAAATCACTTATGTTTACTGTTTGGCAATAGTCTGTAATAAAAACAAAATTAAAGTGGTGTGACACAATCTAAAGCTAAAAGTATTGCTGAGAAAAATCTACTTAATCAACACTGTTATTATATTGTGGTCTATTATGAAAAGTGTCCTCCTGAACCTTGCATTACACTGCGTCTCTAAACCCACTGAGTGGTTTGGCTCGTCTTCACGAGGTCAAATTGTTGAACGATCAGGCTGTCAAATCAGGCGATTCCGCATTAGCAGAATGAGACTGCCTGCCGTCATCAAGCGCTAGCTGGTTAAGTGTCCCACACACTTTATATAAATATTTAAAAAAAGACCCTCTTTGTTAATTAAATTATCTCTTTCTGATACACAAACTTGCCAAACAGGATGAGAAACGCTTTTAAATTCCCAGAGTGGTAAAAGTCACCTATGCCTGTCCCGTACAGCCTCTCCTAGCATCTCGTAAAGCGAATACAAACCCTGGGGAACACAGCCCTTAGCCCGGCTCCCACCTTCTGCTGCTGGATGAAAAATAGCACGATGAACAAACAGACATTCTAGACGTTCTATTAGAAAAATACTGTTGGTTCGTCTTGTTCTCTGTCAACATGCCAGCAGATAGTTGGACCTCTTTTTAAGAATAGTCTGGAGAGAATTCAACGAGGAGAGACTTTAACGAGGCCCGATGTTGGGTGAATTTGAGACACGTAGTCTCAATATTTCTGAATGGAAAAGACATCCCATGCTTCCATACATACATTGTTATATAGCCTGTAGCATATTTATCCTACTACTTCATTTCTTATCCATGACTTAATACATTTTAAATCTTGATAGAATAAAACATAAGTTTCACTATTTTTTCGAACTAGCATCAAGCTGCTCTCCGTTCTGGTCCATTGTCCCAGAAACCAGGGTGTCCCCTTTATTTTCGTGACAGTAACATCCTTCTTTTGTCAGGAAATTCATGTGGGACAGAGATCCATGGATACAAGTTGTCATTCCAGAATAGAAAATAACATACAGTATGTTACGGTATCTGTACACTTTCTTGAGGGCAAATCTGTACTGCACAATGCACACACACACACACAGACAAACACACACACACACAGACAGAAACACACACACACACAGACAGAAATACACAAACAGACAAACACACACACACATTACCTGTTTGCACCCTCACTGTAGGGTGATCTGCACAATGCACACACGCACACACACAAAAAACCCACACACACTCACAGCCACCTGCACCCGCGCCCTCAACCGACGTTAACACACTCACAGCCGCCCCGCCGACCCTAATCCGCCAGTCTCACCTGATGTAGTCATTTCTGCAGAGGATCATGCCGCTCTTGGTGTAACAGGAGGTGCCGATCTCCCCCAGCTGGGCCTGGCAGCAGGAGCACTTCAGGCATCGGCTGTGCCAGTAGCTGTCCATGGTGTAGAGGAGGAAGCGGTCAGATATCTTCCCCCCGCAGCCAGCACACCTCTTCCAGGACAGGGACCCTGCTCCCACCGGAGGGGGCTGGTTGCTACCTCCAGGATTCACCATGGTCCCTGGTTAAGAAATAACAAGAGACACAAACATGTTGATATTAGTATTGATTTTGAAGCATTGTTCCTGGTTATGAAGAAAAAACACCAGAGATGAAAAAAGTTGTTATGAGACTGGTGGGGACTGACAGGTGGTGACACCTGGAACACATCAAGACAAGGAAAAGGTCGCTGACCGAAACAACAAAACGATAAACATTCAGAGGTTTTAGATCATATCTTGTGTTGTGTGCAGGAATTAACTTTTCTACAACCTGTAAGACACCACTCAGAAGTTTCAGATGGTGTTTTCAGGGACCGTTAACTAAAGTATTGTTGTCTGACACTGTGCACATTGCAGTTTATGGCAACTATTATTGAAACATTGCGGTTTATGGCAGCTCATATTGAAACATTGCGGTTTATGGCAGCTCATATTGAAACAATGCGGTTTATGGCAGCTCATATTGAAACTACAAGTATTCTCACACGAACATGAAGCTGAGTCACTCATTTTACATTTCAACCATAATTGTGCTGATCTATGAGATAAGACTTACATTTATTTTAAATATACTTCTAGCAAACGTCTTATAGTGGCCAATTTGATGTGCCAAAGAATTTACAAAGCAGTCACTATTTCATTTTTGTCCAAAGCAGCATTTTGGCAGCCAAGCTACAAAATAGACCTATACATGAAAAGTTGAACCAACTGAATTTGCAATTAGCCTACATTTGAATTCCTGGTCAACAGAGAGGCCAGTGTTGTAACAAGGTAATTAAAGTAGTGTTAAATTACACCGTTTTCTCAGTCACGTGATCAGCCACATGTAAACCACACCTCATCATCACCAACCAGGCAACCAGGCAGGCTGAGAGAGCCCTCCTCTGAGATAAACAGTGTCTGTAGTGTCTGTAGATTGTCGGTCGTCTGTGAAAGCTCTAGTCTGGGTCAGATAGCATCTGTAATGTTGTCTGTAGTCTGTAAAAGCTTCATGTTGAGTGTCTGTCTGTAGGTTGTCTGTAGTCCAGACAACTGACTGACCACATAGAGCTGTGCCTGCAGTGTGGTTTTCCAGAGAAACTGTCATTGTGTAAAGCTTCCCAATGTGGCGTCCATACGTTTTTAGCCTGTTATAGCGAGTTGAAGTGTTTGCAAAGCTGTAAAAGGTACTGCAGACTGTAATAACTGTATTCATAAACAACAGTAGATAGATCTCTTCCCTCCCTGCATCCGTGGTTAAACCTTTTCTAGTGTATAGAGGAGAGGGGCTACAAGTCATTCACTGTACTAATCTGCACTTGATCTTTCTGACTCTCTATCTCTCCTCTCATCTAAATGCTGTTTCCTCAATCATCCTGTGGTTGCTGTGTGACGTGAAGAATGTGTGTTCACTGATAACACCATGGGCCAGCAGAACAGCTAGAGAGGAGCTGTATGAGGCTCCCTTTTGTTAGGCTCTCAATAGGTTTAGAACAGCACATTACTCTACCACGCTGTTTCTTCACACCTGTCAATGTTCTCTTTCTATGGGGGGGGTAAAAAAAGGTGGTCTGCCTCGGCTTGTTACAGAGAGGGAAGACTGGGGTGAACACAGGAGTGCTAATAATTGAAAAGCCATAAAAGTTGCATGAGGGTTGCCTAACTCTATCTGCAGGGACGGACCCTATCAATGTCTAGCATGTGTTGCCTTTACAGAGAGAATCTACTGATATCACAGGCTATTATGGATGAATGCATGAATGTTCTGAGTGCACTACACAGACTATTAATATCACGCTAGCCTGTGCGATCATCTATTTGTGCAACGCAACGCTTTTTTTGTTCAAAGCTGATCTGAAACTAATATATTTTAATTCTAATCCTTTCCCAATTTTCAGCACGGCAGGCAGACATCGTGGCTAGCTGAGACAAATCTTTGTTGAAAGGTAATTAGAGGAGAGGGGAGGGGGAGAAAACGCTGCACTGAGAAAAGCATTCACTAACCCCATTAGCAGAGGCTCTTAGGGACAAGCTATACCTTAGTGCTGATTAAATCTAAAAGGAGATGAATCAAAAAGCTGGCCTGAAAGTGACTCCCTGGATAAATAAGATGGGCCATGTCAAGTTTCATTCCGGGTTGGGGGAAGAGAGGACATTTGAGGGGGTAAAGCTTTTAACTTAAATGGGCTAACTCAAGTAATTACACGGACAGGCAATTTAGAAGGCAGTGAGATGGAGTCGGAGAGAAATACAAAACAGATCAGGCAACCCCAGAGCCGCTGCAGCCCAGGGCTAAACAGCCCCCAATCCCGTTCTGGCAATCTGATGGCTGCGTTTTAATGGAAAGTAACAAGTAAATAGAGTACACTACAGCAGACTACAGCAGAACACCGAAAATAATGCGTTATATGTATTGCCTGCGCCCGTGTCGAGGCAATTAAAGCGTGGAAAAATAGTACGTAAAGAACATGCATGGGTTACTTTTACGCATTCCCTTATTTGAACGCAGCCTCTCTATGCGATGTTTACATATCACAAGAAAACATTGACAGTAGGTTATAGACATGAGGTTATTATTATTGATAATTACTTGAATATTAACATCATATAAAATCACACGCAAAGGCGCACAATAAAAGTATAGTATTCTCTTTTTAGTGGAACCTTTCACACCCAATTGGAAATATACCTTCATTATTGTCACGTATAACAGACATGGTAATAAATCACATTAAAGTGTCATGATGCGACACATTCACACCCATAATAACAATAATAAAACACCCACCTCGTTTGTCCCTTTTGAGAGTAATGATTGAATCTGTCCGTCACGTAGGTTTCTTAAAAATGGTACAGCAACTAGGCTTGCATGGACTACTTTGGACCAAAAAGAAATATTTTACAAACAGTCCAGAAAAATAGGCTATTGCGTAAATTACAGTGACCAGTCTATGAATCAAACGACAAAAAGGTGAGACTTCTCCAGCGGTCCCTGAGATCGCGATTCGCGTCCTCAGAAATAGGCTGCTGTGACTATGACTGTGACTGCTGGCAATTGTAAAACGAACGAAGCAAGGCTAATGGAGTTTTCAGATAGTATTTCCACTGGTGCCGTCCCGTTTCTTTCGTAATCAGATGCCAGTCCAACGCTGGATGATCTGCTCTAGCATGCAATGATGAACACAGAAGACCTGGCTGGCACTAAGTTTGTAATAATGCACGCAAAAAAAATTCAATACGCGACTACCGTCCTCTCTATCTCTCTCTCTCTCTCTCTTCTGCTGAACGCTACCTTGTCCCTAATGGTCGCCTGCTCTACATGTGACAGTGACAGAACGAAAATCCCAAGTAAACCTCCTCTAGTTGGATGACGTAAGCCTCTCCGCAGCCAATCTCCACGCGGTCCATTCAAGCGGAATAACAAATCCACCCAATCAGAAGAACGTAGTTGACTCGGACACTCCAAGTAAAGGAAGAAAAATGCAGCTGAATGAGAGATACTCGAGGGGGATGCGTCTTGTGGGATACACCGCCGGTCGAAGGAGAGAAACTCATCTTTGCATTGAAAACGGTTACGGTACTCCTGTCCCTAATGGAGCCGTAAAGAGATTCACAGTGTGTCCCTGTGTATGGGACATTGTGTTTAGGAAATTAAAAACCTCCAAAAAATAGTTTTTTAAAAACAGCAATATC
>NC_059211.1:36523557-36531057 GCF_020615455.1 Coregonus clupeaformis
CATCATGCTGTGGGGATATTTTTCAGTGGCAGGGACTGGGAGACTAGTCAGGATCAAGGGAAAGATGAACGGAGCAAAGTACAGAGAGATCCTTGATAAAAACCTGCTCCAGAGCACTCGGGACCTCAGACTGGGGCGAAGGTTCACCTTCCAACAGGACAACAACCCTAAGCACACAGCCAAGACAACGCAGGAGTGCCTTCGGGACAAGTCTCTGAATGTCCTTGAGTGGCCCAACCAGAGCCCGGACATGAAACCTATTGAACATCTCTGGAGAGACCTGAAAAAGGCTGTGCAGCGACGCTCCCCATCCAACCTGACAGAGCTTGAGACGATCTGCAGAGAAGAATGGGAGAAGCTTCCCTTATACAGGTGTGCCAAGCTTGTAGCGTCATACCCAAGAAGACTTGAGGCTGTAATCGCTGCCAAAGGTGCTTCAACAAAGTACTGAGTAAAGGGTCTGAATACTTATGTAAATGTGATATTTCAGTTTTTTATTGTTAATAAATTTGCAACAATTTCTAAAAACTTGTTTTTGCTTCGTCATTATGGGGTATTGTGTGTAGATTGATGAGGGGGAAAAATAACTATTTAATCCATTTTAGAATAAGGCTGTAACATAACAAAATGTGGAAAAAGTCAAGTGGTCTGAATACTTTCAGAATGCACTGTACAATACAGAATCACCTGTTACTACTGTCATGCCCAATCCTGTTTTCAACGAACGTGACAGAAGATCCCACCACCAACAGACCAAGCAGCGTGGCCAGGAGGAGCAGACACCCTGGACACAGCTGGAAGCAACATTGGTAGATGTCCTCCTCGGTTGGGGGGAAAATTACAGAGGAGGAAGCCGTCCGTTACGGTGAGGTAATGGAGGAGGGCTGGAGTCCGGATCAACGGCGACGCCAACGGTGCCGACGACGAATGAAGCCAGAGAGACAGCCCCAAGAAAGAAAAAAAATTGGGGGCACACGGGGTGGTCGACGAAGCAGCAGGAGGCCGTGAAAGGGCTGACTGTGGAGGAGGAGGCCGCTATTGTAGAGGTCCTCCAAGACCTGCGGATCAGCAGTATGAGAGAGGAGGCCACCACATTACGGGGGCTGTTAGAGAAGAGGGAGTAGGAGCTCTCCCTTCAGAAGGAGGCGCTGCAGGAGGCCCAAAGGGAGAAGGAATTAGTGGATGCACGGAGAGAGGAGCTGGCCAGGCAACAGGGGGAGCTGAGAGAGGAGTTAACCCTCCAGCAGCAGAGAGCTCGGGCCTTAGAGCAGAGGCTGGAGGAGCCAGGTTTAGCAGAGCCAACTCCCCGCACTCGCTTTGAGGAGAGTGTGTCCGTGCAGGCACCAGGCTATGCGCCGGCTTTACGCACTGTGCCGCAAGTGCGCCTTCACAGACCGGTACGGCCTGTGCCTGCTCCTCGCACCAAACCAGTGGTGCGTGTCGCCAGCCCGGTATGCCCCGTACCTGCTCCCCGCACCAAACCAGTGGTGCGTGTATCCAGTCCAGTACGGCCCGTACCTGCTCCCCGCACCAAACTAGTGGTGCGTGTCTCCAGTCCGACACGGCCCGTGCCTGCTCCTCGCACCAGACCAGTGGTGCGTGTCCCCAGCCCGGTACGGCTGGTGCCAGAGCAGTCCGCTCCACCGGTGCCTAGTCCAGCTCCGGTCAGCTGCTCCACTCCAGTGCCAGAGCAGTCCGCTCCACCAGGGCCCAGTCCAGCTCTGGTCAGCTGCTCCACTCCAGTGTTAGAGCAGTCCGCTCCACCAGTGCCCAGTCCAGCTCTGGTCAGCTGCTTCAGTCCAGAGCCAGAGCAGTCAGCTCCACCGGGGTCCAGTTCAGCTCCGGTCGGCGGCTCCACTCCAGAACCAGATGTCAACCCCTCTCCAGGGTCGGGGCCTCCCACACCAGGGTCCAGACAGGGCTTGGTGCATCGTGGGAGGACTGAGAGGGGAAGCATCGCGCCGAGGTCCAGACCGGACCAGGCGTGCAATGGGGAGGCAGTAAGGGAGAGGACGTCACGCCCGGAGCCGGAGCCGCCACCGAGGCTGAATGCCCACCCGGACCCTCCCCTAATGAGTCAGGTTGGTGCGGCCGGAGTACGCACCTTTGGGGGGTTGGGGGGTACTGTCACGCCCTGGCCTTGAGAGCCCGGTTTTAATAATATGCCATTTAGCAGACGCTTTTATCCAAAGCGACTTACAGTCATGTGTGCATACATTATTTATTTTTTTGTGTATGGGTGGTACCGGGGATCGAACCCACTACCTTAGCGTTACAAGTGCCGTGCTCTACCAGCTGAGCTACAGAGGACCACGTTTTCTTTGGTTGTTTTGGTCAGGGTGTGAATTTCTATGTGTACATTCTATGTTATTGTAGTTCTATGTTGGCCGGGTGTGGTTCCCAATCAGAGGCAGCTGTCCATCATTGTCTCTGATTGGGGATCATACTTAAGCAGCCATGTTGCCTACCTATGTTGTGGGATCTTGACTCTTGTTTGGCTTGTTTGTGTGTAGCCATTGTGAGCTTCACGTTACGTTGCGTTTGTTGTTTTGTCATGTGTTAACTTAGTGAATAAACATGTATGCATTCCACGCTGCACCTTGGTCCAATCCTGTACTCAACGAGCGTGACAACTACATACAATACAGCATCACCTGTTACCACATACAACACAGCATCACCTATTACAATACAGCACCACCTGTTACAATACAGCATCACTTGCTACAATACAGCATCACTTGTTACAATACAGCATCACCTGTTACTACATACAATACAGCATCATCTGTTACAACACAACTTCACCTGTTACTACATGCAATACAGCATCACCTGTTACAATACAGTATCACCTGTTACTACTTACAATACAGTTTCACCTGTTACAATACAGCATCTCCTGTTACAATACAGCATCACCTGTTACAACACAGCATCACCAGTTGCTACATACAATACAGCATCACCTGTTACTACATACAATACAGCTTCATCTGTTTCAATACAGCATCACCTGTTACAATACAGAAACACCTGTTAATACATACAATACAGCATCACCTTTTACAATACAGCATCACCTGTTACTACATACAATACATCATCACTTTTTACAATACAGCAACACTTGTTGCTACATACAATACAGCATCACCTGTTACAATACAGCATCACCTGATACAATACAGCATTACCTGATACAATACAGCATCATCTGTTACTACATACAATACAGTATCACCTGTTACTACATACAATACAGCATCAACTGTTACAATACAGCATCACCTGTTACTACATACAATACAGCATCACATTTTACAATACAGAATCACCTGTTACAATATAGCATCCCCTGTTAAAATACAGCATCACCTGTTACTACATACAATATAGAAACACCTGTTACCACATACAATACAGCGTCACCTGTTACCACTACAATACAGCATCACCTGTTACTACATACAATACAGCATCACCTGTTACTACATACAATACAGCGTCACCTGTTACCACATACAATACAGCATCACCTGTTGCTACATACAATACAGCATCACCTGTTACTACATACAATACAGCATCACCTGTTACTACATATAATACATCATCACATTTTATAATACAGCATTACCTTTTACAATACAGTATCACCTGTTACAATACAGCATCTCCTGTTACAATACAGCATCACCTGTTACTACATATAATACAGCATCACATTTTATAATACAGCATTACCTGTTACAATACAGTTTCACCTGTTACAATACAGCATCTCCTGTTACAATACAGCATCACCTGTTACAACACAGCATCACCAGTTGCTACATACAATACAGCATCACCTGTTACTACATACAATACAGCTTAATCTGTTTCAATACAGCACACCTGTTACAATACAGAAACACCTGTTACTACATACATTACAGCATCACCTTTTACAATGCAGCATCACCTGTTACTACATACAATACATCATCACCTTTTACAATACAGCAACACGTGTTGCTACATACAATACAGCATTACCTGTTACAATACAGCATCACCTGATACAATACAGCATCACCTGATACAATACAGCATCATCTGTTACTACATATAATACAGTATCATATGTTACTACATACAATACAGCATCAACTGTTACAATACAGCATCGCCTGTTACTACATACAATACAGCATCACCTGTTACTACATACAATACAGCATCACCTTTTACAATACAGCATCACCTGTTACAATACAGCATTACTTGTTACAATACAGCATCACCTGTTACTACATACAATACAGCGTCACCTGTTACCACATACAATACAGCATCACCTGTTACTACATATAATACAGCATCACATTTTATAATACAGCATCACCTGTTACAGTACAGCATCACCTTTTACTACATACAATACAGCGTCACCTGATACAATACAGCATCATCTGTTACTACATACAATACAGTATCATATGTTACTACATACAATACAGCATCACCTTTTACAATACAGCAACACGTGTTGCTACATACAATACAGCATTACCTGTTACAATACAGCATCACCTGATACAATACAGCATCACCTGATACAATACAGCATCATCTGTTACTACATATAATACAGTATCATATGTTACTACATACAATACAGCATCAACTGTTACAATACAGCATCGCCTGTTACTACATACAATACAGCATCACCTGTTACTACATACAATACAGCATCACCTTTTACAATACAGCATCACCTGTTACAATACAGCATTACTTGTTACAATACAGCATCACCTGTTACTACATACAATACAGCGTCACCTGTTACCACATACAATACAGCATCACCTGTTACTACATATAATACAGCATCACATTTTATAATACAGCATCACCTGTTACAGTACAGCATCACCTTTTACTACATACAATACAGCGTCACCTGATACAATACAGCATCATCTGTTACTACATACAATACAGTATCATATGTTACTACATACAATACAGCATCAACTGTTACAATACAGCATCGCCTGTTACTACATACAATACAGCATCACCTGTTACTACATACAATACAGCATCACCTTTTACAATACAGAATCACCTGTTACAATACAGCATTACTTGTTACAATACAGCATCACCTGTTACCACATACAATACAGCGTCACCTGTTACTACATACAATACAGCATCACCTGTTACTACATACAATACAGCATTACCTGTTACAATACAGCATCACCTGTTACAATACAGCATCACCTGTTACAATGCAGCATCACCTGTTACAATACAGCATCACCTGTTACAATACAGCATCACCTGTTACTACATACAATACAGCATTACCTGTTACAATACAGCATCACCTGTTACTACATACAATACAGCATTACCTGTTACAATACAGCATCACCTGTTACAATACAGCATCACCTGTTACAATGCAGCATCACCTGTTACAATACAGCATCACCTGTTACAATACAGCATCACCTGTTACAATGCAGCATCACCTGTTACAATACAGCATCACCTGTTACAATACAGCATCACCTGTTACTACATACAATACAGCATTACCTGTTACAATACAGCATCACCTGTTACTACATACAATACAGCATTACCTGTTACAATACAGCATCACCTGTTACAATACAGCATCACCTGTTACAATGCAGCATCACCTGTTACAATACAGCATCACCTGTTACAATACAGCATCACCTGTTACAATGCAGCATCACCTGTTACAATGCAGCATCACCTGTTACAATGCAGCATGACCTGTTACAATACAGCATCACCTGTTACAATACAGCATCACCTGTTACAATGCAGCATCACCTGTTACAATACAGCATCACCTGTTACAATACAGCATCACCTGTTACAATGCAGCATCACCTGTTACAATGCAGCATCACCTGTTACAATACAGCATCACCTGTTACAATACAGCATCACCTGTTACAATGCAGCATCACCTGTTACAATGCAGCATCACCTGTTACAATACAGCATCACCTGTTACAATACAGCATCACCTGTTACAATGCAGCATCACCTGTTACAATGCAGCATCACCTGTTACAATACAGCATCATCTTTTACAATATAACATCACCTGTTACAATGCAGCATCACCTGTTACAATGCAGCATCACCTGTTACAATACAGCCCACCTGTTACAATACAGCATGACCTGTTACAATGCATCACCTGTTTGGACAATGGCCATATGGGAGCCTGATCCACCATCCTGACTGCTGTGTTCTCGTTTCCTTTCAGAGAAACAGGATGTAATCTCCTGAGATCAGAATGGCCCGACGAGGCTTATAGGAGACAACATGAAAATGCAACTCTGAAATGCCACCAAATTCGTCCGAGGACGAGGTTCAAACAAAGTGAAAATCGAATGGAAAATGGTGTCAGTGTATGGCAGCGTTTTACAATTTCCCCTTATTAAAATGTCCTATGAACTTTCCTGGGGATAATTTTGGATGTGTGTGAATTAATTCCTTGATCTAAGGGTTCATGGTCATTACTTTTTGCAAATTGTATTTCTGTGGACTTTCTCCTTTCCCTGTCCCATGTGGTAGAGAAATGACTATTGTTTCTGGTCAGGTCGTGACACCATGCCTTCGTCCCAAATGGCAACCTATTTCCTATGCCGTGCACTACTTTTGACGAGGGCCCCGCATAGCGAAAGGGGAATAGGGTGTCATTTGGGACTGAATCCATTAAAAGGCAAGCATTGCATACGATTCTGAGATAGATTGGTTGTTTCCCACTTCTGTCCCCCTCTCAAAACGGCAGCTAACTTTGTTAATATGGGTGCTTCCCAAATGGCACCCTATTTATAGTGCACTACTTTCGACCAGGACCCATTGGGCTCTTTGACTAGAGCCCCCACCAGGCGCTGGTTAAAAGTAATGCACCGTGGAAGCAATAGGGTGCAATATGGGATGCCGACATGCTATTATTGATCTCCTTGATCAATGTTGTGTCATTCACGAGCAAATAAGTGAGTTTAATTAAATGCAAATCAATACGTCCTTAATACATAGCTGGCGACGTGAGGTTTGCTGGAGAACAGACACAACAGGGTAAATGTTAGGACAGCTCAATTAGAGTGGAATGGAAAGCATCGTGGGGACTGGAGTTGGAAACAGTTTCATGGGAATTACAGCTCAGTTTTTATGTGCAAATGGGCACATTTTTTTTTACAAACAAATAAACTTAAACTGATAAAGTATGTCAGTAGAGTAATTACTGGCAATGCTGCAAAGCTTCCTTAAATACAGTGTTCCACACACACTCCACGCCATGCATAAACACTGATTCATTGATTCTTGATTGCCATTATCATTAGTATCTATCTATGTATCCTGCTACTGGTCACTACTACTCCTGTTTACATTTATATGCAGTATTACCATCGGTATATTACCATAAGTATTTATATATTCCTG